>NW_010207850.1:8926-13635 GCF_000695765.1 Mesitornis unicolor
TTGCACTCTTGGTGCATTTAGAGAAGCTTGTGCTAAGCCCAGAAGCAGCACACCAGGGTATATCAGCTCATCAGATCCCTCTACTTGGGAAGGTTGGTTCTCTGCCTCCCTCCAGCTCTGCTGAGGAAGAAGAGGGTATTGTGTGTGTTGCTCTGTCTCCTGTGTGAAGGAAAGGGTTCCCATGTTCCTGTTCTCCTCCTTGTCCTTTTCTCACACAAGCACAAGAACAGATGTAGCAAGGCATGTGGAGCGAAGGGTGTGCTCAAATATTAGGGCTCTTTTGCCAAGTACAAAGCAACTACAGCTTAGGTATACTTCAGTTTGCGTTATTTACGTGGAATTAACAGAGTTCATGTGCACCCCCTCCCTCAGTCTATTCCTGGGTTTTGCTAGTTTATGTAACAAAACTTTCACATTGGTTTGGGCCCAGATCCTGTAGAAGTATTCTGGCCAAATTTGAAGGTTAGCTGAAGGTCACATGGAAACAGAAGTGAACCTGCAACTGGGAGTGCACTGGTGGCAGAGCAATGGACTGGATGCCTTTGCCAATGATAGGATCTGCAATTTTACCTGGCTTGGCTGTTCAGGGAAAAGTGACAACAACATTTGAGTTACCTGCTCACTATCCTGGTATATGGGCACCTTTGTTTTTCTAAGCTAGAGCTCAGTTGTGTGATGACACCCAAAAATTACAAAATAAAATGAACCAAACTCCAGATATAAAAAACTCACAGCAGCGCTGAACTTTGCACAGTTTAATTAAAATGCCTAATTGGATTAGCAAACAATAATTTGGATTATTGGATTTGCCACACAATAGTTTTCAAATGCATGACGAATCCCAGCAAGTGCAAATACTCTTTGTTAAGTGGGGCAGCAGTTGGAGTTCTCTTATTCTTCCTGTATCTTGGAAGCATCTTTCTGAAACCTTCAGTAAAAACAAACAAATGAAAAGGGGACTAGGGTTTTTCTCAGGAGCACCTTAAAAAAAAAAATTGACAGTAACTTTGTTCTAAGTCCCTGATTATCAATAGCATCTACTAATTTGTTATGCCTGACTTGTAGCTCACTTCAGCAGCTTGATTTTTCAGGCTATGCTAAGCATTTCTCCTTTGAAAATGCATGGCCATGTATACCTTGTCAAGTATCTAAACTGAGCAGCAACAATCAAACATTTAAAATCGTTAGTCTTGGTCTACGGTCATTGCTCTGACTCTGTATCTGCTGCTCTGAACAATCTTGCCTGAAAATTAAAAGAAGCTGTTGTGCTAAGGCTTCATCTTGAGAATACCTGGGAGCCAAGGTGTCTGTAGTAGAACCAGCAAACAAACAGCATGGATTTAGCTAGATTAGTGGCCACTCATCTTTCCAGACAAAAATATTTCATATTTGACAAAAGGAAAACTGATTTAGTTGTCTGACATTTTGCAAACATGGTTAAAATTTAAAGAATAGGAACATGGGGAGGAAGTCTGGCACTTGTCTGAATACAAAACCCCAAAGCCAGTCGGATGTCTGATTCCTTAAGAAATGCCTAGGAACTGGAAATGCTGCAAACTGACTTGCACCATAGAAGCTTGCTGGAAATGTGACCAAAATATGATTCCCGGTAATTATTTGTAGCCCTGGACAAGTATCATTGTTCCTGACCAGCATTGTGAAAGTAACATAAAGTGAGTATGTGGAATTCTGTCTAAAACAAACAGCTCAACATTATTTGCTCAGCTAGAGAGAAGTATTGTTTCTGTGAATACCAGCCATAATAGAAGTCTGAGTGCAGTATTTCAATAATAGCTTAAATAATCCTTGATCAAAGAGCAACAGGGTAGTATTAAGAGCCAGACTGATTAAATCATCCTCAGAGAAGAGTATGGAGTCCCAAGCCTCACCATTGCTCCAGATGAATTACCTGGAGGGACTGGTCCTTTCTTGTGCTCCCAGGGGACACAAGCAAGGCAGTGAGTGAATGGGGGGGAGCAGGCAAGGCCACTGACCCTGGGCAAGGCTGCAGTGGCACTTCTACAGCTCTGTAGGTGTAGAAGAAGGATGGTGAAGGGTCCCCACAGAGAGGCACATTGTCCCTACAGTGTCTCTGTGGCTGCCTGCCTCCAGGGATTTGAGGGACCAGAGGCGCAGCTTGAGTCTGAATTACCTTTGGATTTGAAGAACAGGTTGCAGTCCTACCTCCTACCTCCATCCCTACCTGGGGATGCCTTTCTTTGTCCACTTAGTTTTTCAGTGGAACTCACAGCAGTAAATTCTTCCCTGGCCCAAAAAGTACAAAAGGGACTAGAAGATGCGAGGATGACCGAGTTACCACCCTCTGTCTGCTGTGAAGTGCAAAGTGAAAGGCAGTCTCTGGATAGATTTATACCTGGGAGACACTGTATTTCAACATATTTATGCTATAGTCAGCTCTCTGCTGAGTATTGCCAGATGCCCAAAGCCATGCTGGCTGGCTTCCCAGCATAGGGAAAACAGTGACATGAAGTCTGAGCGCACGTGAAGAGTCAGAGACAGCAGGCAGGGCAATCCCTTCCATCTCACTGCATCTCACTGCGGGGACACCGCTTGCTTCCTTGTGAGAAGCTCTGCCTCAGCCACCTTACGTGAGTCACAGCCCAAGGCAGAGGAGACTCGGTAGCTGTGTGGTGACAGCAAAAAAAGCCACACAGCCCCATCATAAAATGTAACTTGCTAAGGAAAAGGTGTTTGGATGCAATGCTGTCACCTTGTAATGCACTACAGAAATTGTTTGGTTCCCTACCTTTAATGCATATGTACCTGCAGCTTTCCCTATACTCAGAAACAGAGAACCAGAAAGGATATTCTGCATTAGTCCTTGCTATTGCAGACTATTCCACCATCTGGCTTTGTATCTCATATTAAGTTGGTTCTTGATAAACTGAGGTTGTTTGCCATCTGCAAAATAAAGGAAAACAAGGTGGACAGTCAATGTAAGTGCTGTGCACCAGTATGCTTAGGAAGAGTCACTCCCAGACTGAATCCCACCTGCCTAAGACCCAAGCCCTTCAATGCCTGTCTTTGAAGGCATGCAGAATAACAGTCTGCAGTGTGTACATACAGATCCTGAGTTATTCGGGCAAGTCTGGCAGCACCACATCAGCCAGCTTAACCAAATAATCTACGTGTTCTTAGCGCTTTTCCTCATTAAAGCATTTTACAAACTCTGCCTTAATTAAAGTTCACAGCAGTCCTGCGAGTTAGTAAAATGTCATTATCCCAATTTTACAGATGAAAAAATTGCAACAGAGAGGTGAAATGCTGTGCTTGAGGCAGCAGAAGTTTTAGGGGCAGGATTAGCCATCAGGACCTCTTTGCTTTGTGTGACATAGCCAGCCTCAGAGGGCACTGAACAGGCTGTCAGAGAGATGCTGAAAACACTGCTCCCCCAAAAGGCTCCCTTGCAGCCTCTGTTTGCTGGCTCTGAGGTGGCAAAGGAGACTGACCTGGGCACTGACATCTCTTGTTATCCCATACTTACTTTCCAGAACTGAGCCGTGCCAGGTATGTGCCAAGGAAAAGGAGGAAATCAGCAACCTGACCTCGCTCAGGCTATTGTGGAGTCTCAGACAGCTGCCTTGGGAACTAAAAAGGGCTGCAAAATTGTTACAGCAGCTCTGAGGCTGAGCCAGACTTCAGCAGGCACCGTACCGCCTTTGACTGCTGCTGGATTTGGAGGCGGCTCAGGACTTAATCCCCAAGCCAGGCTGCCTCGCTGAGCCAAAACCATGATGGTGACCACAAACATATCAAGGATGGTTAGCAATATGATGCAAACACTGATCCAAATGGTGTGCCATTCACAACCCATCTGGAGTGATGCAGGGTGCAAACTTCTGCTCTGAGTCATGCAGCAGAAACTTGAAGTTGGGTCTCCCACCTTTCGAGCCACCACCCTAGCCAGAAGGCTCAGGTGGGTGCAGCTGACACTCCTACACCTTCCATTTTCATGTAAATATTCAAAAGGTTTCATTTTTCCCCATAAGAAAGGAAAACCCCTTACTACATGTTTTTAAAAAAATCACCACAAAGGATCATCACCCACAGAACAGTGAGATGAACATAAAACATTTAGGTCAAAAGACACGTTAGGATGTCTCCAGTCCCAGCTCCTGTTCAAAGCAGGGTGAGCTCTGAAATCAGACCAGGTTGCTCAGGATTTTGTCCAGGTGTGTTGTGAAAGCCTCCAAGGATGGAGATTGCACAACAGCCCTGGGCAATCTGCTCCAATGCCTAATTTTCCTCATGGTGATTTGTTTTTCCTTGTATCCAGTTGGAACCAGTTAGACTGTTGTCCTAGAAAGAAGTGTGTCATTTCACCTGGTTGTGGCCACCTTCAGTATTTTTTTCCTTTGTTTGAACCTCTGCTTAAAAATAACAACAACAACAAAAGACTGCAGAAACTTTTCAGTATGGAGTTTAGCACAGTAGCGCGCTGTCAGGATCTTGTGCTGCAGAGTCATGATTATATCAGAAATCTGATAAGAACATATCTTTTTTTTGTGGCAGAATGCAGCAGCTTTTTAAAGACTCAAGTGTTATTTCATTTTTCCCCTTGTTATAATGAGACACTGCTTTCAGATCCTTGTAATTGAACAGAGATCAGAGGTCTCTAAAACTCTCAATTTTATATCACATCTTAATACTCTAAGGCATGATACCCTAGGTATCATGATTGTGATTTC
>NW_010207850.1:13666-16925 GCF_000695765.1 Mesitornis unicolor
TTCACTATTCTATTCATGTTGCATTCGGTAATATTAGTCACCTGTTAAGCTCTGGAGAATGTTTTATAGAAACATAATACTCAATTTTTCATGTGGAATTCTTTCTATATTTACTTTCCTGACTTTTGGGAGGTGGGAAGAAAAAAGTGTAGTGCAGGATCTAAACTTCACCTGAACCACCCCTTAGTAATTATACATACACCAAAGCCAGGAACTCAGTATGCCATGTGAGTGAAGGAGGAACACGGGTCTCATTTGGCTTTGGCTTTTGTAACAAACTGCACCATAATTCTGTGTTGGTGTGAAAGGGAGGACCGTAAGGCGTGCCATTTACCTGAGATGCCAAATGCTGATGTTTGGAGAAGTGCTGAAGGGAGATAAAATTACTTGTTTAGTCCACTGATACTTTTCTTTTTCTGGTAAACAAGAGAAATGTGGCACCACAAATCAATGAACTAGAGTCTATTGATGGGCTCTGCCAGAAATCAATGAACTGGAGTGTGAGGAGTTTGGTACAGGAGCTGGGTTAATACAGAGTGGGAGGCGGGGGGCAGCAAAAGTAAGAGCAGGCTATTCTGCCACTGATATATTCTGAGGGGGCGGTTAATGAAAGGATGCTTCCCATGGAATGAAATATGGAGAGATACTATGCTAAAGCTGGCATGGTTCAGCCCTCAGACATTGCCATTTGCTCATGTATCTTTTGGTCCGTGGCCTCCTACGCCTCAGATACTGCAAATAAGAGCAGCGAGTGGAAACTTAGTGGTGGTCGCTGAAACCTCAGTGTGACTTATCCAGGAACTTGCTCTGCTTTCTCCTCTCTGAGATCCTCGCTGCCATCACCATCACTATTTTTCCCCTCTCAACTTTCTGCACTGCATCAGCAGGAATAAAGTGTGCAGAGCAGCCAGCTTTGCCATGCCTAGAAATGAGAAGTAAAGTAGGGAAGCCTGCTCAAACTAACTGATCAATGTCCCTGAGAAACAAAGGAAGTCAGAGTCCTAAACCATGGCTCACTGGTTAGCCCAAGGCAGTTGCCATGACTGCCCTTATTCTGGTGAATACTGATTTTTATCATTTTCATTGTTCGTTTCCCTCCTTTCTTTAATATTTGCACTGTTTCTTCACCTTGGTTAGGGTCAGAAACACAAAGCTATTTGCTGGCTTAGGCACTGCTTGGACCATAGATGTGGCAGCAATGCTGCCCAAGGAGCTGCTTGATCTGAGAGGTCCCTGCTGCCAAGGTAGGCCTGGCGCAGTGTCCAGCTAGCGTGCTGAAGCCTAACTCAGGTTTGCTCAGGTGACCTGCAGTGACTGCAGTGTAGAC
Organism: Mesitornis unicolor; assembly: GCF_000695765.1. NCBI lineage: Eukaryota > Metazoa > Chordata > Aves > Mesitornithiformes > Mesitornithidae > Mesitornis > Mesitornis unicolor. The sequence continues at coordinate 14,994 of NW_010207850.1, forward strand.
ATATGGTCTGCTGTGCTGGAGGCCAAAAAGTGATAATTATTTATATCACAGTCTTAAGCACGGGATCAGACTCCTTCATTCCTCACCGAGTAAGATGCAATAAGAGGCTTTTAATCTCATCCCCTCCTTCCTTTTCTCCCTCTCTAAAAGAAGGATTTTTATTTTTTTCTATTGTGTTTGTTTTGAGCAATCACGTGGTTTTGATGTGAAAGAGTCTGATGTGAAAAATACCTCTCTAGACTCTGACAGAAGTTGACTAATATTTCAGTAGGATGAAGTCTCTGCATTTGTAAGCTCAGCACTGGTGTTTTCTGTTTCAAGTTTTGCAGCCAGCTAGACATACAAACACTAGTATTTCACTGAAAACGAATACAGAAATTCTTGCCTGCTTCTGTGTACATACGTCCTTCGGACAAAATGGTCCAGGGGAGCCCATGTCCTTTTAAAGGCAGGCAGTCGCTGTCCTGGAATGACATCCTGCTAAATGGGACACTCAATCCTATAGTTTCGTTATCCTTCTAGAGTGAAGTGAAATTGAATTAAGTACTGAGAAGAAAAAATAAATCAATAAAGTGTTGTGGAGTTTCCGCTGTATTTAGCTGGAAGGATCTTATTTGTGCTAGAAGCTTCAGCCCACTGTCCCTGGCATCTCACTCCAGAGCCAAAATGCACTCAAAGTACAGCAATAACTCTAGCAAAACTCATAAATAGGGCAGGGAAAATCACTGTTCAGTACTCAGAAGTCCTGAGATGGGAGGGTCTTGGGAGGAAAGTGCTGCTGGTTCTCCTGATGATTCTTGCAGCCTCAGACGAAGAGTTGTTGCTGATTTTCCTCCCTCCTGCATCACGAATAGCTAGGAAGCACCATCAAACACACTGATGGCTGTCACCCACAGAGGTACACAGGGCTTTCCCCAAACACAGCTCAAAAGAAATTTCTTCTGAAACAATATACATTGTGCCCGAGGCCAGATTTTGACTGCTGAATGGGTCCTTGCGCTGTAAGCAGACTCCTTGAAGTCAGTGGGAGTCCGTGCAGAGTAATGTGTTACCCACCATGAGTAAATGCATCACAATGTGTTTCAAATAATATTCGAGGGCCTAAATCCAAAAAGCACATCTCCAGCTGCTAGAAACTGCATCAGGAGAGAAGTGTCCCTGATTTCAATAGCATCACCTGCAAGGATAGAATTGCCCATATCCGTAAGTCGGATCAAGGCCTTGAAGCATATTTCTCCTGGGGCAAGGATTGCATATCTGCACTTTGTGAGCATAATTGGATATTCTGCCTGTGCTGAAATCACAATAATAGACTCAATCCCTTGAATCTGGAAGAAGGCTCACAAGCCTGCTTTCTTGCCCGGCCCTATTTTCATAGGCCAAATACTTGCTGTAGGAAAAATGCACAAAAGAAACAGCAAAATGCCATACCTTCTGCTTTGGGTACTGATAGAAATGTTCCAGTTTCCAAAGGTTTGTTTCATAACCAGTAATTAAGTGCACTCTCAATCCATAAGATGTATATTGAAAGCAAGCAAATTATACAGTAGCATGTCTTATTTGTCTTGCTGCAAAAATAAGTAATTTTTTGAAATAAGCAAGCACAGCAGGGTTTGCATCCTACAACTATTTTATTAAAAGTGTTGTTTTGATTCTACATTATTTTAATATCTTTGGTGCAATATTTTTAGTTAGAAAAGAAGATTTATGTAAGGAAGTGTTTATACCTGTAAATCCACAGTGCCGGAGCATATAGGATATATTAGGCACTTTTGGTCATTAAAGTTATAGATTCTGTTCCTCAGTCTGAGAAAAGCTTGTGTGGGGAGATAATTATCAGTGAATTTATCTGTCACAGAACAACATCTCCAATACTGTATTAGTAGTTCCAAGCATGAAGTTTGAGAAAGGTGATTTCCTTTTTGTCCTCTT
>NW_010207850.1:16956-18228 GCF_000695765.1 Mesitornis unicolor
CCCAAAATTGCCACCTATTTTGTGCCTATTGGAAGGTGGGAAGTATCAGCTGCCTTTGATCTTTATCAGGAAAACTTGGAAGCACATTACAAGGTATAAAGGACATGTTTAATAGATAGCTAATGTTTCCCCAGATAGGTTCAGCCTGGAGAGACAGAGGCCAGCAATGAACACATGCTCCAAAAACTCCATCTTCCTTAATAATTTGCATTAATTGTGTCTGTAGCCATTACATCTAGTGCTAGCCTGGGCTTCTCTAAGCAAATGGGAGATGCAAGAACTGTATCAAGAGTTTTGCTTTATTTGTCAGTGAATTGGGCTTTCTGTCTTTGAGCGGAGTGCCCTTTTATCAGGTGTTTAATAGCCATTTTTTTCAAGACTGATTTCACAGCAAAGGCTCTCTGTTGAAAATTTTTAGCATTGCACAGAGAGCATTCTGCAACCTGGAAGTAATTATACCTTTGAAGGTATATAAAAGACGTTTGAAATTGTGAGTTGCGTTTTGATATGTAAAATTTGCAAGCTGTGGTTAGTTATACATACCAAAAATAGCTTTTCAAGAATGCTCAGCCAAATGGTTTGCTTTTACACAAGAATATAAACAGACAGCAAACCAACAAAATTTCAGATTTAGTCACAAAGTTATTGCTTAAAAATAATTCAGATTTTTCATATAATTGCAATGTGAGCTGAAGAAGAAATCTTGGAGTGATTTTGCTCTGAAATTCTGTTAGCAGTTCTAAATTTTCCTTCTCCCCATGGATAAGTCTGAAGTCCTGCAAGACAGCTGCCTTGTTACACTGGTAAGTGTCCTGCAACACACTATCTGCACTAGTCTGCAGATAAACCAAGCGTAACAATCATTTACCTGGTTCACTGTATGTTTTATAAAATTCTATATTCTATATGAAATGTAAAATACAAAGACATCTAGACAATCAAGTCCACTTTCTGCAGACCTTCTAAAAGGGGAGACTGTTCTGACTCAGAAACTTTGGGAATCCTCTCTTCTTCAGGAATCTATTTTCTAAACATTTGACTATTTCCACAGTGATTCTCAGGCTAACAGCAACTAAAATGTAACCATTTTTACTATTACCCAGAATAGCATAATGATTCCCCATCAATTTCATATACTCATGAATATGCATGCAATACTACTTTCTTTGCAAAATGGGAGAAATCTGAGAAAACTAACTTTTTGTCTCCAGAACATGTTAAATATTTCACTTTCAGGAATCCATGGAGACAGATTCCCCTCCCCCCCCCCCC
>NW_010207850.1:18259-42961 GCF_000695765.1 Mesitornis unicolor
CCCCCCCCCGGATTCTGCCAACGAGAGGAATTGATTCACTGCATTTGCCTCAGAGAAAAGGTGCTTGGCAAAGCTGCAAAGTGGATCTGTCTAATAGTAATGTATACATAGATAATACATATGTGTGTATATACATACAATAAAGTATCGTTGCTTGGGAAAGCCTTTGGAGGCATATTCAGCATTTTGCTTGGGTCTATCTGTCCTAGTGCTGAGAACAGCTGTTGGAGACGTCAAGAAGCGAAAAAGAGAGTCCCACCAAGAATAGCAAAAACACCAGAAGCACTATCTACCAATTAGTTCTCATTGCTTCTGAATACTAAAGAGGACTTGACGATTCTACACACTGTTGTATCAGTAAGCATAAAAGTAGGTGCAAGCTGGTGGTTTGAAGAAGAATATATTCTTATTTCTTCCTGTCCACCAGGTTTCTCCTCAGCTCCCCACCCCCAGGAGATGTTTGGTAGTGAGGGTGGAACTTGTGCCACTGCTGTGGGAATTAAGAAATGGGCTATCTGTCACCAGTCCCCGTAGAAGCTGGTGTTGCCTACCTGACCAGCCTACCAACCAGTGGGGACACGCAGCGCATTTTCAGTGCTGCTGCTGACATTCGGACAGGCAGAAGGGTTTTTACGCAGCACCATCAGTGCTGACTGCTTCACTTCTTTAAAAATGAGCCTGCAAAATTTATTAGATGGAGCCATCTGCTTCTCAGCCATTCTCCTACACTACCCCTGACAGTGACTGACAGGAGAGAAACAATGAATTTACAGCAGTGGGTGAAAATCAATTGCATTTCTGCTCCCTCTTCCAGAGCTGCTGAAGCCCTTACAGTGCAACCTGGAGTATTGAGTAACACCTTTTTTTTAACTTTTAGGGTGTAGAGTAAGTATTCCTGGTCACTTTTACTTTGCTCCTTGCAAGAGCCAATGAAGAAGAGCCTGCAAATGAGTTCAGTGTTTGCAATCATTATTGTTAATCGAGCTAATGAAGGGGGAGCTTCACCAGGAACAGCCCTGTGGTTTTCTTTTGGTTTTAAAAGGAACTTGTTCAAAGGTCATTTGGATCTTATTGAGATACGGCTGCTGATTTCAATAGGTTTTAAATATGGCTATGGGTGTATGTTCTTTGAATAAGGAGTTTTCATTAACTGATTCCAGTCTGGAAAGTGCATTTTTTTGGTCATAAATACATAATTTTTATGGCAAAATGATTTTTGGTTGTTTTTAACTAAAACACTGTTTTTAACTATGTTTATTCCATTACTGATGAAAAATGGAAACATTGTGGGTTTTTTCTCAAATCTACCTGATGTGAAAATCAGGTGTAAAAAACTTATAATGCTTTGTCAAAAAAAGAGATCACTCTGATTCACTTGTATTGCAAAAGAAATGTGTTACTTACACTCCTTCCACTCCAGATCTAAAAAAGAAAAATGTATGTCCCAAACCTTGGCTACTTTTCAAACTGTACTGATTAATCTCACTAAGAATAATACTTTTGCCTACAAACCTCAGATGACAAAAATGCGGACTGTTAATCAGTGATTTAAGGCAGCAGCACAGCTAATTTGTTTCACCCACTCTTAACAGATGAAAGAAAGGTGAAAGAAGTTGCTGCCATTTCTAAAAGCTCATTCATGTGTCCTTAGGATTTAGCTGCATATTCTGGGTTTTTTCTTGGTAGGTGTTTATGGAGGAAGCTATTCATGAGCAAGGAGAAGCACTATCAGTACCCCAGCAGAGAGAGAACGCCATGGGCTAGCTGCCACTGAGGGCTCTTGTTGAACGCAGGTGCCTACCCTTGCAGTGCTTGCATGCTCAGTGACGCACACAAGTTCTGCTAAATTGGATCTGCTTCTCTCATTAGCCTGCCCAACCTTGCCAAGGGCCTATCTTCACCCCAGGCTGGCTGCGTTATGTGAGCTTCCTCTTCTCCTGACAAGCAGCGCCCCACTGGCATCTTGCTGGCCAAGAAGCCAGCCGTCCAGGAGTGAAAAGTCCCGAAACAGTGAAATATACTCTTGAGCAGGGTACAACCTATGGTTCAGCTCATGGGCTCTATCTGTGTAACACATTGCTGCTGCTGCTGGCATGGTCACCCACTCGCAGCCGTGTTCACCACAGGCTGGAAAACAGAGAACATAGGTAGGCCAAAACCGGGCAGCATCCTGTCTGCATTGGCTGCCACCGTCACTGACGCAGGGCTTGTTTCATGGATTACTGTGTGGTCAGCTGCTCTTCTCTATTTTAGAATCCTCTGTGAGTGGCAGATAGGTGCATTCACATTTAAGTGGGCCCAAGCTCAAGGCAGGACTGTGCCCAGGTTGACTTGGGCCAACATGGAGGCTTGGAAAGTAGCCCAAAGCAAACATTTAGGATAGGGTGTGCCTTAAGCCATGCTCATCTGAGAGCAGAGTGCCAGGAGCCATTAGTCTCTTAAATATGTGCAAACCTCTACTTTCTTCTGGAGATGGATGCCTAAAATCCTTGTTTTCCTTCTTTTGGTGTTTCTGAAGTATTTTGGTGTTTTGAATGTGTCAGTAGCCAGCTCATGCAGCCAGGTGGCAAAAGGCTGTTCCCTGCTCAAGACATCTTAGGTCAGCGTGTCCCACCTTCCCAGGCTTTAACATGGAGAGATGGGACTCAGGGCACTCATGCTTGTCCTGGGGAAGCTGTCTCTTTTCATAGCATTGCTAAATGCCAAGTGGAAGAGAGAAGGAGATCATGGGTGACCCAGAGACAGCGTGGTCATGGCATTCCTCTGGGGACAAGGTGTGCTCCTAGCTCTTCCCCTGGAGCACAGCTCAGATCCTGCCCCGCTGTGCACAAGCTCACCATCTGTAATGAGACAAGTTCACTCTTGTGCTCTTTCTCACTGTCAATAAACATTTATTTATCCCATGCCAAGGAAAGCAGCATAAATAGGGGACTGTGCCTTCCTAGAGAAAGGCAGTTGCGTACGCCCAGCCGTCATGGCACATTCCTGGGCAGGAGTTTGACATCGCCCTCAAATCAGGCTCTGCTGGTGGGACAGGTGGAGAAGCACCTGGCCCGTGACTCCCTGGGGAAGGGCGGTGTGTGATAAGAGACCGGCCTCTCTGCTGCTTAGCATCATCAGGGCAGGAGCATGTCAGGGCATGCTGAGAAGCAGAATGTGAAGACCCCAAAAAATGCAAATTTGGGAAATACTGGCATATTCAAAATGGAGATGCTATGTCAATTCTGAGGAAAAGTAAAGTTACAGAAACAGTTCATCTATTGTTTGTGAGTAGTTTGGGGTATCAGGAAGTACAAAGTAGATACAGGAAAACCAAGAAGTATTTCCATATTGTTGTTAGCTTACCAGGGAAAGTGAGAAAGAATCAAGATGTCATACTGAGCAATGCAACTGGGCGATTATATTTCTAAGCCTACATGACACAAATGAGTGATTTATAAAAGAAGGGGGAGAAAAATATTATGTTATCTGTTGGAATTGCTGCAAGGTCATGAAAACAATTTGCAGAAATATCCACAACACCAAAAAATACTGCCTGTGTCTCATCCCATCCGTAGCAGAAGAAAGCTGGCATGTGCAGAGCTTCTTGTTGGAAGCAGTGAGTGCATCCTCCTTCTCCTTCCCCGGTGGCATAGCACAGCACTTTTAGCTTTTACTGAAATCAAGAGTTGAAATCACTTAACATCTACCTGAGCTGTTTTGCATCTTGCAAAATTAAGTACTATGGGCTTTTTTTTTTTTTCTTTTTAACCCATGCTATTCAGAGTACTTGGTGCTCTTGCATGAGAACAAGTGTTAGAAAGCAGAGGCTGGAGTATTTTCTGGTGCACTCTGGAGCAGTTCAGCTCCAGCTCCAGCAATCTGTGTTTTCTTTTTATAACAGCACCTCTCCCTGTGGTATCTAGCACTTGCTAAGAGGTAATCTCAGAGAGTAAATACATGTCCACTCCTCTGAGTTGCCTAGATTGGATTTGTCCTTTAATTCCATGTTCTGGTGGAATTGCTTATGTAACAGATTTTTTTTTCTTCGTTAAACTAAGGTTATAATTCCATGGTATGGAGAATTAGGCAAACATTGCATATAATAAAACTACAGCTTGTGGGTGTGATGGGCTTTGAGCCAGCATCTCTAAACAGACAAATGTTTTTTGTCATTTTAAGGAGCCAGGAAATCAGACAGATCACACACAGATGAGAAATAGTAAATGTGTTTCATTAAAAATTATTTTCTCAAGGTGGTTTCAACAAAAATATTGAATATTGGAAATGTCGTTACACCTTTTTCAGCTTTGCAAATTTAGGCCAGGAGGCCTGTTTTAAAGCAGTAAGTAGGAGAGATTGAAACAGAACTGGATAAAATGCTTCCAAAAAATCTCAAATGTATATTTATTTATTTATTAGACAAATGATCAGTTTAACGCAAATGTTGATGGAGAGGATGATTTCCTAGAAAAATAATAAATAATTTCTGTTCAGAAGAAGGACTTGCCATGCACAGTTTTGAATGGCTGCATGAGGGACATATGCATAGTGTCATTTTGATGTCTCATATTGGGATGGCTTACTGAGGAATGGTGAAAACCACCCGTGAGCAAGCTGGTGAGCTGCCCTCTCTGATTCTTCCCAGAAATGCTCATTAGGCCAACTGAAAAGGTTAATTCACATAGGGTAGTGTCCTCTTTCTGTAGATCTGGGCAGCATCTGCAGATTCTGAATGGGAGCAGCTCCCCATTCAAAGAGGGACACCCCACCAACCCCTGACAGGATTTTTTCTTCTAGTACCCCTATTTAATCCATTTTCTTTTACCTTGGGCATGAAGGATGAAATAAGCAGAAACCAGACAATTCCACTTGCTCTTGCTAGCCTTGCAAGTAGAAAAGTCAAATTTTTGGCTCAGGGTGAAGGGCTCTGTTGCTTTCATCTCCTCAATGGCTTCAAGACCAACTGTCCCACTCAGCTGGGACAGGGTATAACTAAGGCTGATGGAGCACTTGGTGTAGGGAGCCAGCATTACCTCCCAGAAACAGCCGAGCCAAAGGGCATATGAGCAGATTTTGAGTGGTATGAAGCAGGACTGACACTGCCTGATCAACATGATTAATTAGCTCCCCAGGTAGTGGTGTTTTCCTCTGCATAGTAGTCTCTACTTTGAAGCTCAGAGACACACTGCTGACGGTGCTTAATCACCTGCACTGTCATCCTAGCTCCAGCAAATTTGCCATGGGACCACAAGCTGGTCACTTCTGTCTTTCTGCCTTCATTTGCCCCCCTGAATGAGTTAAAAGATGGGCTTTGTGGATTAGTTATTTAATAAATTACATTGTGCTTTGCATATGCAGCACATGATTTAAGCATCCCTGTGGCTGTGTGTGTCCATTAAAAGCCCAGGAGTGGTTGTATTACAACAGGTGAACGTATTTTGGCAGCCCTACTTTCACAGATGCATCAGGTTGCAAACAGAATTTAATGTGATTTCAAATAAACCATCTGAAAACATTACAAGCTCTCCCATTTGTTTGGATTAGCATAAGCTCTTCCTCCCCTCATCTCATTTCCTGCATGTTTAAACTACAAATACAGCTGAATTTAAATGTAATCCTCATGTCTTTACCAACTCATCTCCACTGACAAAAGCACATCATTAAGAAATAGTAGTGTAAGGGGGAACTAGCCCCCTGTTTCCAAATGTGATAAAAGCAAACGCATTCAAAACTGTGCTAGTGATCTAAATTTGTCCCCTAAGCACAATAAAATTGGTATCACAGAGCTTGCAGATACAAAAAAAAAAATCAAGGTCCAGGTTTACCAAAGCATTTCTGTAATTTTGGGATGCCTTCCTTAGTTCATAAACACTCATTACGTGTAAGTAGTGCCTGAGGAAAACGTGCAGTTTAATCTATTATTGATTATTTTTACAATCTTCAAAAGCAGCCAGAGTGTATCTTGGGGCAGAAATGGAGAAGCTGAACGTGCAGCGCATACCCTGGGGAGCTGTCAATGCCAATTCCACCTGCAGAGTAACGAGGGGTTGGTCCAAGCTTGGTGCACCTGGGAGAGGAAAGCAGTCATAACCTGATACCCCAATTCAGTATCAGTGTGCAGTCAAATGGTGTATTGTTTGTTTTGGGGCTGGGCTTTTTTTAGTTGGTGCAAGATGGGCTTCTGCAAGAGCTGTTGCACTTAGCCAGAGGAGTATCTAGGATGAGAAATAACTAATCACTGGGAAGTTGTAGAGAGCGCTCTGCAAAACAGTCCCCCTGTAGCTTGCTTTGCCCTGGCCAAGGCCAGGGCTGTGAAAACTACAGCCAAAGACAGCGTCAACCAGAGCAGAAAGTGGTATTCAGAGTGAGTGACTTCAATGGAGGAAACTAAAAATCATTTTTCAAGAAGGCTTCTTCCCAGAAGCAAGAAGTAAGTGCCAAAATCTTTAGAAAAACTCTTTTTCTAGAACTTAAATACTCAGATTCCCCTCAGTTTCTGACTGCCCTGCCTTGGAGAAAATAGTGACTACTAAAAGAGGTGGTCACTGGAGACACAGAAATGTGCAGCTTGGTCATCACCAGCTGTCTCAATCAAAGCAGAGGGAAGCAAGGCACCAGGAGAGGTCTGGTGCAGCTCTCATGCTGTGGAAAGAGGGACTGTGCAAGAGGAAATGTACAGAGAAACCTGTGGCACATATACATTATACATCCTCAGAGGCATCAGAGTGCCTGTGCTGAGTAAGACTATTTGTCAATTTGGCCCAGCCTCTGACCACGGTCATAGGGGACACGTAAGCAGAAGTGCGAGAGCAGGTTAGGCATGTTTTCCTAAAATTTCCAGCCTTTGAAAAATTGCAGCTCCTGATCCAGAAGGGTTATTCTGGCATTTAAAAGCCCACAGTGAATGTTTGTGAATTCACCCAGTTGCTTTTGATCCAACGTCAATGTTTTATCCCATCTCTGTAAAGAAATATTTCTTATGGTCAGTTCTTCCCTGGCCACCCTCTGGTGTCACCGAGTCCTGGTGGGACACCAAGCTCACATAGGACAACCAATAACAACTTTCATTCCCTACCCACCTTCCCATGCCATTTGGTGGACATCTAACGCATCAATTTTTGGACACTCCCCTTCCTTGGCTGGAGAGTCTGGGTCTCCATGGCTGCTCCTAATATAAAAGCTATTCCACATCTTTAAAGGTCCTGGTTACTTGTCTCTGAATCATGCCCCATCCTCTCATGTTTGCGATGAGGACAAATGTGCTCTCTGCCAAGTGACTAGTGAAGTGCTAGTGCTATCTCTGTAACTGTGAGACCAGCCTTGCACCCAGCAATAGTCAGCACAGGCCAGCTATGCTTCCTCTGCCTTACTTCTCCTCCTCCTCCTCTCCCACAGCTGCTTTGCTTTACCTGGGGCTGGGAAGAAGATGCTGCACTTGTGCTCCCCTTCCTGTCACCTCTTCTGTTGATGCCTGTTGCCTCTGCGGCTGAGGACGAGACCTGAAGCTGGGCTCCAGGGCATTTGTCAGCGCCCCCCACAGGAGCAGTTGTCCTGAGGACCCTGCCTGGAGTGGAAAGTTGTGCCACCACTATTTTTTGGGAAGGAGGTCACCCCAGAAGCAAGTCCCTTCCCTGCAAAATTGGGTAAGCTTTGCGGCAGGGAACTCAGAGAGGGAGGCATGTTAGAGAGAAACTCTTTGCCTTGAGATTGCTGGCCCTTTCTTCACAAGTTTAATACTTGATGGCATAGCAGTGGTCTCTTTTTTCCCCACGGTGTGTCAGTCCTGTAAGATGAACATCACCCTTCTCATGTTGCCCAGACTCACAACCATGAGCCCTGCTCTTACAAACTGCCCGGCCTTTTTGCTGTGCCACACCGTGAGCTTAGAGCCGGTTTTCTGGCTTTGCCCCATATTGTTCCCCCAGGACTTTTCCAACATTGTTGCTTTCCAGACACCTCCAGCCCCATCAAACGGCTACATGTGTTTCTTCATTAATTCTGGATGTATTTGCTTGTGTTGTCCAGGCTGGATTTTATTACTATATCCTCCAGATAAGGCTGCATGATAGAGTCCTTGCCTCCTACTATGAGATTGGCTGCAAATTTAATTTGGGAGTTATTCATCCCCTCTTAATACCTACCATTAACAACAATAAAAGTAGTATTCAACAACTGAGATTCCCAGCACCCTTCGGGTACCTGTCCGTATATGGTTGTTGATCATTCGGTTTTATCTATTTACAGTCCCCCAAGTACCATTCGGTATACAGAGCAGCTCTCTGACATGCTATTAATCACCTTCTTTGAAAAGACTGTAGAAAAGATATTGGGCCGTGAGCCAGTACTTTTGGGATCATCAGTTAACAGTTTGCTGTTGTATTTCAATCACTTGCACTGTGCAAAATAACCCAAGATGTCCCTCCCTCAGGGTATTAAGAAAAGATTGCAGCCCCTGCAATAAGGGAAGTCTTTGACAAACATTAATCTGCAGGGAGCAGTTTGGTGGGAAATAAAGGGCAAGAGCATCGCCAAACGGCCTTTTCTTGCACAGGGGGTGCTTTGCATAGGTGCACGCATATTTTGAGAGAAGCCTTGTTTCCCCAGCATTCTCTCATTGCTACTAATATTGGGGTGCGTTCGGGTGGTTTTTAGCATCCTGAGCTTTCAGTTTATGCAGATTTAGAAGAACCTTAATTAAACAACAGAAGGCATATTATCCTGTCTCCTTTCATCAGCTTGGTATCCATCAACTACAGCTGGCACAAACCAATTATCCCTGTGGCAACCACAGCTTTTGACAGCTCTTGACACAGACCGCTTTCAACTTGTAGTCACCCCATGCTATTTTTGGGCTTTTGCAAATGGTCGAAGGCTGCACCATGCACCTCCTTTTCTGTGGGGGAGAGCAGCTGGACTTCTGCAGAGATGGCAGTCAGGAGAAGGCCTTTGAGACTGCTCCTCACCAATGGCAGCAGTGGTGGCGGTGGTGCAGTGACCTGCAGTGCAGCGTAGAATTGGCCATCCTCATGCTTGGAAGGAGGATGTTTCCATCATGAAGCTGATGCTCCAACTTTGTTATGGTGGCTGTCGTTCCCTGCAGTCTAGCGCTGCCGAGGTCAGTGGTGGATACCCTGAGATAAGTCAGCATGATGGGGCAGCCCTCGTGCTGTACAGTAGGAGTATGATGCACGTCCCACCATTCGGGCTGTGGGAGATGGGATATTGTCTCAGGCTGCCTACAAGGGGCTGTGATCATCTGTAAGTTGTGGAGCAGTACACGAGGCAATAGAAACCTGTTGCAATGTTTGAGAGGAGGGGAAAAAAAGAGATATGGGGAGGTCTTTCAAGACACTAATGTCAGTTCACAGCTAATTAGAGGGCAGGAGGTTATTCCTGGGCTAATGACCAGACTGGCTCTGCTTCATGGCTGCTCTTCAGCTGACAATCTGTAGGTGACCGGGAGCTCAGGCGCTGGGCTGGGCATCCCCACCCCACTCAACAGCAAAGCTGGCCAGGAGCCCAGCGGTCACTTCCCACGCAAAGATGGTCTCTCGGCTCAAAGGGAGATTTAGCATTTTTCTTAGTTTGATCCACTTATCCTCCTCCAAGAGCCTGAGCCAAAAGCTATCGACTTAAACAGGCTTTGCATCAGGTTCCTAGTTTGTCGGAATGAGGCACAGATGAAATGGTCCCAGATGTCCTAATTTATCAAAATATTACTTAGTTTCCCTCCGTGCTTAATTCCATAACCGATCTAACAAAAATATGAAGCATGTAGTAGGACATATTCACTATCTTAAGGACAAAATATTGTATTTTTCTTCACAACGCCTCCCCACAGATTTTTGGTTCAAATCTCCTCTAGTAGAAATCAATGAACATTTTAGAAGTGAGATCAGGGAGTATCCAGAGCAGGGTCCCTCAACACTTTTTGTTTACCTCCATAAGCTACAGCTCTGGGCTGCAAACTTGAGTTTAGGTTTGCATACTTTTCTCCCTTCTTTTAACAGAAACCTTTGTTGGCATCATTTCTGGATAACTCTGCAATACACAGGTTTTTAAAGAATCAATATAGAGATTATCAAAGAGTCAAGGGTCTGATTTCCCACACAGACAGAGACTGAGGTTTTTTTGAGGAATAAGAAACAGAATATCAAGTACCAGTCTGAAGAATTTTATTACCAAAGGCAGAACTTTCTGAAAGTCCTGGAGTTTACATTTAAAAAGAGATGTCTAAGAACTTGAGGTTGATATTTATATGTTACTTTTGGGGGTCCTTTATGAAAACAACTTTAAGGAAAATTTTTCCCAAAGTACCTCTGCATGTACTTAACTGAAATGGCCTTTTAAAAATTGTCTCTTCAATAAAAAGTTAACATTTTAAAAAAACCTGTGTTAAAATTATACGGATTTTTGTGAAGTCTGATGACACTATCAGATGTTTGGAGACCTCTTTAACACACTGGTAATTTAGGCTCTATAATTTTAGCCACTGGAGGGCTCCTCAATTTTTTAATTAATTCAGTAGGACATACAGTATAAAAGAATGGAGGAAGGAGCTAGAACAGGGTGGTCCTAGTCACTACCACAATGTCTACAAATACTAAATTTCATGCAAATTTCAGGTGTTCTGCTGTGTATTCCTCAACTGAAATAATGAAAGAAAATAACTTTAGTACTTCCGGTTGAATAAATGCAACACTATGAGCTGGCCAACAAGCAAGACTGGGTATAACAAGCTAGATAGATATGCATAAAAATACAGGAAAATTAACGTTTCAGGACTTGGTAGCATCACACAATCAGCCAAATTCCCCACAAGTTTTACTATAATACATCAGTCATTTACTTTTTACGTGAATTATTAGCATTATCATAGCAGTCTCTCATACCCCCAGCCTGCCAACTTACCGTCATGCTGCTATTTGATTGATATGCTCCTCAAAGGCAGCTGGCCAGAGAAACTATCTTGGTGGTTTGTTTTTTTACATAATTATCTACATTTTCTTTACTGAAGATGGTTCCTCATGGTGGGATCAGGTTGCAGCACAGGACAGAGTCTACTCCTGCACCCTGTTCTACCTGTTGCGCTGTGAGCATTGAGCTAACCGTCATCCAAGATCCTATTCTTCCTATTCTTCACTCAAGGAATAGCTTTCCTTTAAGTAGAAGAAAGGAGAGTAAAGAGGAGACATTCCAAGATGAAACCATATTAAGACTGGTGAACAAAGAACATCTTGCTTTTCCAGAAGTGGAGATGTCCCAGACTGTGCAGGGCAGAGACTCCTGCAGTCATGTATACAACATCTGCTTTGTTGGTACATGGGTGACTATAGAGGTAGTGCCACCTTGTTTCACCCCTCTGAATGCATAGTCCACCAAAGAAACTAACTAAAATTTTGGCTTCAGCTTCAAAGACTTAAGCCATACAAAAAAAGCAGCCCAAATAATGGCGCTTGTCCATACCTGCTGTGGTCAAGGGACTTGCTGCTCGCCCTACCATCTCCATGTCTGATCTTGTCAAAGAGCTGGTGACATGCCTCTTGCCAGAGCTCACTGTGCTTGTGTTCCCTACAGAAGGAGAGGCAAATAACCCTTTGCAATGAAATGTTTGCTGGTGAATACAGGAAGACAAATCACATGCAGGCCTGTCCCACTGGCAAACACCTTGTTGGAGCTAGGCTTGAAATACTATGTAAAGCATTGCAAACTTCTCTATCCTACTGACCTGCCAGCTGACTCTCCAGCACCATCCTGATCAGGCACAGACCCAGCAGTCTGGTGCAATTAGGATGATGCAGCTACGCAGATGTTGGTATGTACTGGAGAAAGCTGAACCGTACGGCTTAGTCTTGCAAATCAAGGTGCAGAGAATGCAAGCACCCATCGGTGTGGGTGCATTCAGTCCATCCTTAGGAAAGCAGAAATGAGTGGTATCTATGTTTCCCTCAACTCTTGTCTTTTGTACTACCTCTGTGCAAGGCCACCAGCAGTCTGGCTCTCACCACGGGGAGCAGTAGTTGTAGACTCCTTAGCAGAGAGGCATATTTGCTGCTAATAAAATATTAATGCAGATGAAGAGCTAGTAAAATATTTAAATATCAGACATTCCTCTGCTCTTCAGCTTCCCACTTGGCACAAATCACTGCCATGATTTGGAATCTGATCAAACATGTTCCATAGGTACAAAGAGGCTAATTTATAAAGAAGGATTAATCCCTCTACAAGACCAGGCTGGTTGGAGTTTCCCTTTTTCATGCTGCAAGGCTCTCAAACTTTTTTCCACACCGTGTTTTTGTGGAGAATTTTTTCACCAACATGACTTACAACCTTTAGAGGCCGCATGTTTTAATTCAGAGACACGGTGGATGAAAATTCCTATTTATCCACAAGGCGAGTACAACTTTGCCCTAGGCACTGTGGATGTCTTTGCAGTAACCCTTCAGCATACTTCAAGCTTGACCCATAGAAGGGGGGGTGAAGTCACAGCAAGCCCTGGGAACAGAATGAATGATGATCAAAGGTGGCAAGTCATGCCAAATGCAGTGCAGATACCTAGAGGTGTTGCAAATGAAGTTCCCTTAGGACATTGAAACGGAGCAGAAACAAGGAGAGCACAAAGTGACCTTCACCTTGTGTAATGGAGATACACATACCATGGTGATGAAGACCACATTTCAATTACAGGTGGTGTGGAACAGTGTTGCTTTTTGTTTTAAATGGACTGTCTCATCATTTTGATGGGTCCCCCTTAGCAGCCTGTGAGAAATTGTGAATTATCAATTCCTATGCATCTTGCTCCCACCTTTTCTGTGTGTGAAGGCTTCTGTCACATTTCCCTCACTTCTCTGTCAAGAATCCTCATAAATTTTATATGTCCTCACCAACAGTATCTGTATACTGAGAAAACACAACTGCAGTTTTAATGGGGTGTTCCTGCACTGTGGGACTAGAGTTTGGGTTTGATTACTTTCTCCTACCCAGCTTATAGCCTTCCTCAAATCACTATTTCTCACTTTAAACAAGAGTGAGCTGACTTCAGAGCAAAGCTGTGTTAAGCCCGTTAGGTTCACCTAAAGAGGCACAGCCCTTCTGCTGCAGATTTTTTCATCTGAATAACCAGAGGCAGAGGGTGGGAAAAGGGAAGCAGTAGTATAACTGCTCTGGGAAGGAAATGACCTCAAAACTGTGCAAGAGGCAATTTCCTAGAGCAAGCTGTGGAAGTTACTGTGGATCTTTACCTGTTGGATAACCCCATGCACATCCTCACACCCCTTGCCTAAGCGCAGTTCCCTGCTGCGATGCCTCCCCCTGGGACCTTCACCAGCAATGCCAGCTCTGCAGGGAGCTCCTTCTGCCCCATGCCTTGGGCAAAGAGATAGCAGTCCCTGTACTTGCCCCATCCTGCCATTACTGGTTGATCTCCCTGTCTTCTCTCCCCCCAAAACTGGCAGGAGCCAACTTAGCTGGCACTGAAACACCGAAGTCACCCTGCAAGGCTTTAAGCAAAAGCTGTTTCTTCTTTGCTGTGACAAGTCAGCCCCTTTGAAGCCCCTTTTTGTTGCCCTTTGAAGGAAGATGCCTTCCTAGTTCACCCTGGAAGCAGACCCACTTGGCACCAAATAAGCAATATTCAAGTAACTCTGTGATCTGACATGGGGACTTTTCACCTCATCTAGAGCCAACCACCTACCCAGCTTGCCCCGGTACCCTGGGACAAGCCCCGTGCCCCACTGCATTTCTTGTTTTAGTTATCTTCACAGCAAAGCCACAAACGCACACAGAGAAGCGTCTTCCAGACACACGTGTTGATCATTTGTTAAATAAATTAATTTAAACAACAACTTGGCATTAGAGCTATCATAGAACTTTAAAATCATTAAGTGTTCAGTTATTTCCTAGAGAAGCTTTGAAGTGGTGCTTTTAAATTCAGCTCTCCAGCTGCTATCAGTGAGCTGCAGAATAGGATATTTGCATACCCATGGCTTGGATGCTGGCAGCCTTCCTGTCTATTATTTTATTGGGTCTAGATGCAGATTGTGGCAATAATGCAAAGGTTTGTCAAAGTGTTTTTTACTGTTTGGTTTTAAATTTACATTACAAATGCCTTTTAAAAAAGATCCAGTTAATCTCAGCTTGGCCTGTTGCCTGGGAAATTTTCTGTGTGGTGTTTAATATTAAATATAGCTCTTGAAGATTTCTTTATTTGCTGAACTGTTTGCAATTATTTTTGTTTTCATCACGGTTTGAAATTGGTTATTTTATGAGTACACAGGTAAGAATGAGATTCTTCCTATGCTTCATGCAAAAATCACCATAATTTTGTTAATTGCTGGAAAGCTATTGCTAATACATTAGCCTGCAGAGCATGAGAAAGGGAGGACTGAAACGTTTCTGTAAGACTGCCTAAAGAAATGGCAGAAACACCATGCAGCTTTCAAACACAGACAAGGCTTCATTCTTTCTGTCTTGTTTGAGAAAAAATGAACCACATAGTGAATGCTGTAGCTTCATGTTACTCCTGTCAAATCTTTAGTAAGTGGGTGTCCGGGGAATTAGATCATAAGCGGAGGGAATGTTCCTCTCATTCGAAAGGTTTCTCATTGTGCTTATTAATTTAACCATTGACTTTAGGAAGGCAAAATATGCTATTTTCAAAGGGGTTCAATAATCTGCCTGACCCCTTTACAGGCTATTCTGAGAGACACTTATCCTATGTATCAATGGAAATATCCAGAAAGAATACATGTAATATAATTATTCATAAAAGAGAGCTAAATCACTGAGCAGTTACACATCACTTAGGCTGAAAATATCTTCAATTAAGGTAGGAATGAAGTAATATCACATTTTATGCAAGTTCCCATCAATAACCCTGACACATGCCAGCTCCCATTTAATAACATATTTTACTTCTAATAATTCTCTTTTTTCCCTGGTTCAAAAATGTGGAAGAGGGCTCAACTGTTCGCAGAAGTAAAGTGTGGTTGTAGGAGGAATTTAAGGTTTCATGTTTCAGGGCACAGAATGATCCCAATCTGAGGGGGCTAAGATGCATTTTCCCATTTGAAAAGGAGCACCAGCATCACTGGACACAGGAGGTGGGACAAGAGGGAGCACTGGTTAAAACCAGCCTGACAAGTGCTGTGATTCATACACCTCCATTTCTGTCCCCAAAATGTTTGGGAGGTCTTTCCTGCATGAGCCAGTGCTAACTGCCTCTTGTAAGTAAGCTGAAATGGGCATGTGGTTTTGGCACGCAAGTATTTTCAAAGCATTAGGCTTTCTCAAATTAAGTGAATAAAATAAAACTTCATCCTGAGTAGCAACTGGAAAGAGAGAGAGAAGTAAAAAAGCAAGGTTCAGGAGATGGGTTTGGTGTGGGGAGTCATCCTGAGTGGTAGGCCCTGAGCAACCAGAGCCCCGTTTCCAGCCCAGGAGACACGCTGCAACTGGTGAGCTGGAGAGATGAGGCTCTCTGCTTCTGCTAAAGCATCCTAAATCCTGCTCTGTCTGGATTGCAGGGATGCGCTGCACGTAATCCTCAGCACCTGGAGCCCAGTGTCTGTAGCACAGAGAGAAACCAGGCTGGGAAGGGAACCAAGAACACCTAAAAACCATTCCCATGGGGAGCCTCACTAAATCAGACCCCACACAAGCATGCTCAGTCAGGAAACAGAAGGGCTGCAGCTCCTGACAGGTGGCTCTAACAGCACTGTAATCAGAGGAAAAAAGCAAAGCCATCCTGCAGCAGCACTTAGGAAGCAACTGCAAAGCTACAAAAGCAGCGACGTGGGCAGCAACAGCTAGAAACCTGAATTTCCATCATCAGCATACTTCTCTCCTCCTCCTCTTCCATTATTTCCCTCTCCTTCCATTATTTTGCATGCCAGTGAAGGGGTGCAAATTGAGGTCACTTATTTACATGTCTAGTACCATTTTGGGCACCCTAACCTGAGAGGTCTGTACAGCACTGGCAGGTCCCTGGGAGCTCTGCTTCCCTAGAGGAGCCAGTGGAGACCAGGTGGGAGAGCAAAGAAAATCTCAGAAGGCATCACACCCCTATGTTAGGCAACTAACTCAAGGTAAACTCGAGGAAATTCCAACAGAGGCATGAATTAGAGGAATGAAAGGTAAAATCAAAAAAATTGTTGTCAACATTGCTCTAAATTTATTTTGTATAAACACACACATACAAATATGTTTGTATAAAGAAATACAAATAAAAAATAAAATGTATTTTTATAAAATGAGACAATGTACTATTACAGGTTGTAAGAAATAACACTTTAAATAAATTGTATGTGAAATGCAGCAAATTCTGCATAGCAGACAACTTTGCTGAGATGTTTTCTGATGCACCTAACCAGTGCTAGCCTTCTAGGAGACACCCAGATTTGGCAAGCTGTGCGGCAGGAATGTTTTTGATGATCTTTTGGGCCATGTCTTTTATACTGTGATATGACAACCCCATGTACAGCCTGGCCTCATTAATCTCACAGAAATAAAGTTACTTTTCCATTCCAGTGGCAGTGCTGTGAAGTTACTGAGGGCTTTAAGGTATGGGAGGAGTGGAAGCAGAACTCGAGTCTTTCTTGCTGTCTTGCTAAAACCTATTCATATTGCTACTCTCATTTGATATTGCCCTTCTACATCTTGCTGTTATTTCCTAACAGACCAATTCTCCCAGTGCTCATTAAAGAAAAAATGAAAGCAAGAGGGACCAAGGAAGCTCTAAATTAATGCTGATGAAAACTTTAGAGGACAGAGATTATTGCAATAAGTCTTTCCTATCCCCACCAGGATGTGCTCCAGAAGGGAAACAATCTGACCCTTCAAACTGCAATCTAAGAAGTGCAGGATTCATTTCTAACTATAAACTAACCCAGAAAGACATAAGTGTAACTCTGTTGTACATTTAAATTATATCATTCTTCAGGAATGTGATGATTTCTTAAGTAGATACTGTTTGCAACAGGTCAAAAAGTTTGGGCGGAAGAGATTCCCACTGAATGTTTTATGATAATTTACATTACATTTTGTATTTACATGTACGTTATGTATGACATATCTTGAAAGGAAACTAGCCACTAAGGTAAAGAAAAACAAAGTTTTGTATCTTGTTGAAATGAAGTGCTCAGACGTGACTCATGAGAAAATTATTAAGTACCAAGTCAACATTTCCCAGAAATTTTAGGTAGTGTAAGATTTGAAATTTTCATCTCTTGGTTCCAATTTAGAAGGATTTTTCTTCTGCCTGTCCTTGGAAAAGACATTCAGGTTCCCACAAGTTCTGCTAGTGTGTTGATCACCTATGCTTCCAGCCTCCTGAGCTAAACAAATACAATTATCTTTATTGACTCTGCTCTCATTGGCATGAGTTGGTTGATTTCAGCTGTTCAGGAGCCACTTAGAAAGTGTAAATTGTCTCTGAGCAAAGGCAGTGGCTTTCCTCTGTCATTACACCACATCTTCATGAAGGGCAGAGGGAGCAATTTCAGTGTCATCTTTCTTGAATAATGTTAGAAAGCTTTATGGCCTGCAAATGTACATGCACTTCTTTCTGTGCAGCTTCAGTACACAACTATAACGAATATACCTGTATTTATTGACTTGAAAACTGGCTTTAAAATACACTCAGATAACCCCTCCCAGCTTTCCTCCATTGCTGTTCTCAATTATATTCATGTGGTTTGGAACCCATGATCCTGATTTCTCTGGAGCTGTGGGATCAGGTAAATGAAGCATGAATGGGATTTTGCACCAAATGCTAGAGTCTATAAAGGTAGTGACCTAACACATCACATTTGTTTATACCTTAAAAATGTCATAAACCTTTGCGCAGATAATGTAGCCAAAGCTTGCCAGTACCGAGTGGTTGTGGGTTTTCAGCCTGGCCTGCTAAAGCAAGGAGACATGACAGGTGGCTGGGAGGTGATAACAGCTTCGGTTTTAATGTGCTGCTGCAGAGGGGTCATTGTCCTTATAGAGCCATTGAGCTGATGGAGACAGTGAGGTTTTGGCCTACCCAGTAGATGAAAAAAGGACCTGGAGAAGAGCCCAGAAAATACTGACAGAGTGGTGTGGGCAGCAGTGCTCAGCTGGGATGAAGGCACTTGCCTGTGGCCACTAGAAGGCATTGGCATTTCCCAACAGGACCTCTAAGAATTGAGCTGGTACTTGCCCCTTCAAAGCAGGCTGAGCTCTTGGTATTTTAACCAATACAGAAATGATGGGGTGTCAGGTGCAATCCCTGGCAGAGGGAGGAGATGTGGATGTGAAAATCAGATTCCCAAGGAAAGCTCTTGGTTGGAGATTTTGTCGCAGATCTCTCCCTGTTGACTAACTGCAGCTGAAAGACCTGATGTTTATTTCTGTGGAAAATGCTGCCATTCCTGTCGGGAGCTCCCCATCCACAGTGGCTGCCTTGGCTCCAGCAAAAGCCTTTGCAGTTGAGTGCCAAGTGAGTCAGCTCTCAGGGATACAGGATGGTGGTGGTGGCAGCTCTCATCTGCGGCTCAAATGGCCAAAAGCTGAAAAAAACAGGGAGCACGTGACTCAAAGTTTAAAACTGCCATGCTTCTGTAGAGTAAACATTAATTTTAATGTAGTGGTTGTTTTTTTCATGTACAGCACACGCTCTGAGAAGTTCCCACATGAGTTCACTTACCACAAATGGTTACTTCAGTTCTGACACAATGTGTTATACAAACACAGCACATACATACAAAACCTGCAGTGAGAGAGTGCAATCCCGTAACTGGTTTTACGATAAGGGAAAGAATTAATAGGAACACCAAAACAAGTCTTTAAAAATCTCATAAAGAAAAACCAGATTGAAAAGTGTTAGTGATAATACCAATGCAATTCCAGTTTCCATTAGAGCTCCATTAGAACTGAGAAATTACCAGTAAATGACAGAGAAGTGTTTGCTGCACACCAGAAAGTCCAGATAACATCAGATTTTGTTAGCTTTTCTCACGTTATCTGTATATAGTACTGCTCAGCCTCTTAATGGAAGTAAGATTTGACCTGGAGTTTGCTCCATTCCAGACAATAACTGCTCTTGGTGTGGCATGATTGCTAGGTATTTTTCACTCAATATACACAGTCAGTTTCTTCTACCTTTATGTTCAAAAGTTTTATGGACAAGCACAATGTCTTATTAAATGGTACTGTAGAATCTGTGACTGTATTTGAGTTCACGCATCCCCCGGTTAACAGTGAAATGTATTTGTTCAAGGTTCTGTAGTCACTAACATTATTCCTTTATTACCTGTTGGCAGGTTTGTTTGTGCTATATCATAGAGTGTGCAGGAATCTCTATTTTACATTTTCTGAGAGGCTGCATTTTTATTTCAGCAGACCTGTACACACTGTCAAGTACCCAAATTCAGCTGGAAATCTCTTTCACATTAGTGAGGTTTTTCTTTGTTTCCTTTTTTAATATTAGTTCAGGAAAAAAATAAGAGCACAACAGTATAAAATGGGCATACATAAGCACATGTATCTTGTCAGGATCAAAAAGCAAGCTCCTAAAAGCATTCAGAAGGAAACAAAGAGACAAGGCTATCCTTGAATCAAATTGCAACTCTTTTCAGCGGTGTTAGCAAATACTTTTCCAAAGTATGAATAGTCTCCCCTTTTCCAGGACCATTTTTAAAATGTTTGGTTCTGCTCTGAAAACTACCTGATATTAGGCTTACATCTAATTTATCCAAATCTAATCACTCTGCCATGGATGTCACCTGTTTTCTTCAGGGGAAAAAAAATTATAAATCCATGGTTTGAATAGCAGCCCTCTAATCTGAACTTGGAATAGCCTGCTTTGCATGCGTGCATGTTTGCAGACATGCACATGTGCACGTTTGTAGGCAAGGGGACGTGGCCAGGAAGGCAACCAGATAGTTACATAGCTGGGGAAATAGCTCTAACAGTCCTCCCTCAGACCTCAGCCATTTCCTCCTGCCCTCGCCACTGCCAAGGAAGCCCCTTGAGTACCGGTCAGAGCAGTTCCCCCACTTCGCTGGGAGAAAAGCTTACAGCAGACTGCCAGGAAATCTTGCCTGCAGGCTGCCGGAGTGTCAAGAGCAGCCATGGGAAGCCCACAGTGAACCTCGTAACTCTGACCAAGGGTTCAAGACAGGATGAAAACAGAAACTGGGTACAAATTCCAGCTCTGAATTTGGTATTTAGTGCAAGTGCCATAACCTAACGCTGGTCAGAAGCATGTCATCTCTGCAGTTAAAATTAAGTACCTTTCGGGGACATGTACAGAAGCTGACTTTGGAGGATAGGGATCACTTCTCATCACTCAGAGAGTGCCCTGCTGAAGTGAGACTGGTGGGCATGAAGAGGGGTGGGTTTTTGTTCAGAAAGACGAGTTCATGGGGGCAGGCGTGCAGTGACCCTACACCAGCTGCCTGTAGCCACAGTCATCCTCCCAGGGACAAGGATCTGCCTGGCTCCATCAGAGGAGGACGAGGCAGCGACTCTTTCCTGAGAAAGGTTAACCCTCTTTAAGTTTCTGATTTTGGCCCAAAGCTTTTCTGATGGCTTCGCTGGCACCGCATAATTTTCAATCCACTGGGCTAAACAGTGGGGAAAATGGAGGATCCCATTTCAACCACCCAAGTCTCAGTGCTGCTGCAGATGTTCCCCAGGTGCTGGGGAATGGGGGAGCAGAGCCCCATGAGAGGTGGCTCAGAGAGTTTGTGCGACCTGTTCTAACCTCTAGTATAGGTGTCATCCAAGGGTGGGCTGCTGACAGATCATGTGTAAGGAAGGTACTTGGAGCAATCTTCATCTTAAATGAAGATTTCTTTTTTTTCCTGTAATTACCAATTACCATGACAAAGAAACTGAAGGGGCTGATCTGATTTGTATTGAGAACAGTTTTGTTTCCACCTCTTTTCTCTTGTCTTGGGAACAAAACATGCAAAGTACCAGGGAAGAAACTTTCGAATAAATTGTTGAATTATAACTAAACATTTGAAAGATCACCTGTATATCTATTATACTTATACACATATATATATATGTATGTATGTATAGGAAAGCATAGAAAAGTGTCAAATTGACAAACGATATTTATCTTACCCTATGACTAACAATCCCCCTGAAAAGTGACATGCTGTGTCTTTTTCCCTCCCTGTATTTTGCCATCTTACCCTCAACCTCCTGCCCCTGAAAGCCAAGCTGATAAGCCAGAATCTGGAGTTCCCCAGAGCATCCTAATCATTGTGCCCCACCACTCAGGGCAGACAGCAAGGCACTTGCACTCTGTGATGCTCTTTGGGTTTTATCCTAATTATCATAATGGCAGTAATGTCAGAGTCATACAAATATAGATGAGGCAATACCTACCTTCTCCTTTTCTTCTGCTTGTGATCAAAGCA
Organism: Mesitornis unicolor; assembly: GCF_000695765.1. NCBI lineage: Eukaryota > Metazoa > Chordata > Aves > Mesitornithiformes > Mesitornithidae > Mesitornis > Mesitornis unicolor. The sequence goes on from NW_010207850.1 coordinate 39,640, forward strand.
GTCCCAGATTCCACCTTGACTACTCTTAAGACCTATCTAATACAGGACACTCGCTGTGGAGCTGATGCGAGCTGGCATGCTGACTCCAGCTGTGGTTTTCTGGGAGTGTCACATCCATCCTGCAGATTGCACAGCAGCCGTGCAAGTCACTGTTGGGTTTGTGTGGCAAGGTTTTAGTAGCAGAGGGACCAGCATCAGCTTCCCATGTGGTGCCACCAACCTGGACTCTGTGCAGCGTCAGGATCTATGGGCATCCTGGCACCTCTGGCCAAGCTAAGTGGAGTCCAGAAATGTTGAACCATGAAGCTGTAGCAGCCTTCCACATCTAGAGAGATTTTTTAGGAAGAAGAAAGAAAAAGATATACTCAGAGAAACAGGGGTGAACTTCCCTTTTTGTAACCTGCAGTTTCTTTCTCCTGGCTTCCTGTCTTTATTCCTCAGACATCGAGCTGCATGAAGAATTTATTTCCTTTTCCATCATTGACTTTTCTATTTCATTTCATAGATCATTTTAGGCCCATGAACTAGTTTCTCTTTTTCTATCTAACATTCAGTGTAACTTCAAAGCATTCAATTAGGTTTCTGTCCTGGTCTTCTCCTCTGCTTTGCCAGCTCACGATGTTTGTTCCAGGCTTTTCTAACTTCTCACTGATGCCACACTCTTCCCTGCTGCTCTTTATGTTGGCAGTGCCCTCCCTGGAAATTAACTCCTGCCATGTACCTTACCTTTATTTCCCTCTCCCCGCCACCCTCCAATTCTTGTAAATCCACTTGCTTTAGGATGTATTCCAGTGACAGAAACTGTGCCTTTTCTGTGCCCTCAGCGTTATACCTCTTGGGCTTCCTTCAACCAAAACGTCTCCAGGGGAAAAGGCTTCTCTTCACTGCTCGGTGTGCTTTAGTTAGTAAAGCTCCAATCCACATCTGCTTAAAGAAGCTTAAGTAATTCATATATGGGCAGCAAGAACACTGTAAACATCGTTTTTCATAAAAATCCGTACCAGGGAATATAAGGTTACTAGGTAGCTCTGCATTTGCATCATTGGGTAAGTGTGCTTAAAGGGACGAATGATAAATACTTACAGCTCTGGAATGAACTCTGGCTACAGTAGGATTTGTTTATTTTCCTGCACTAACATACCCATGCTGAGCTGCTGAGAATGAAAACTTGTCTGGGTGTGGGTGCATTTATACAAACTCTGTCTTCTTGTTTGTCTGCAGTTACACATTCTGAGACAACTAACTTTCCTAAAGTAAGTTATTGAAGTAGGGAAAACATCAGTTTGTTTGGCACAAAGGATTAAAACCGAAAAAATATTAGGCATTGTTTTACAATCTTTGTCAATTTAGCTCTGTTTTCTTTTGAAAGTTCTCATTAACTAGTAACCACATTTGAAAAGTAGTCTAATTAAGAAACATTAATGAAAAAGAAAGGGAGAGACAAGGCTTTGAAACGGTTGGTAATTGTTAATAGTTATTCTACAAGCACATTCTAATTCTAATTCTGCATCATATGCCACAGCTGCAGAGTTGTAACATCTGAGCCTTGCTTTCTACATGAGAAGCAATCCTACCTTCTGTTCTTGCATAGGTGGTGAACAGTCTACTTTCATTTATTTTGGTGCCTAATCAACAATCCTTCCACATGGCCAAGTAGCTGTTCCTTATTCACTTCAGCTACATCCATTTTATATGTAAGATGCCTCCCTTCTGCTCCTGAGACTTGAGACCAAGGACTTTCAGTTATACTGTGAAATATACTCTTCAAGCACTTTATCTGTTTCAGACAAAGAGGATTTTAGAGCTTACTCAAAAGCCAACATTTCTGTATTTCTGCAGTTATTACTTTTACTATTCTTCCTAAGCGACTTGCGCTTTGATTTCTCGAACAATTCTACTATTTTTCATAGTTATTTTCCTCCCTTCTTTCTCCCATGTCTTATAATCCATACATTTATGTAGGTCTCACTTTTGTTTGCATGTTAGAAAGCATCCTGTGCAGTGTTTGGAAGATACTCCAAAACCACTTTAAATCAGAAGTCATAATACAGTGGGGCTACTCATGCTAGAGTGATGGGACTTTCAGTTTCTAGTTGTCCTTTTCCAGTTCCATGCTAAGTCAGGTGGACTCATCAGGACACTATCTACTTCTTTTGAGAGATTTTATAATATTTAGAAAGTATTAATTTTAGCAGAAGATTTTTATTTTTTAGGGACACAATTTCAGTATTTTCTAGGCTTTGGTGTTCATCTCCTTTTTGTAGCAGGTCAGAGCTGGAAAAAACAAATCTCTCCAGAAGGGAAATATAGCAGAAGGAATTTCTCAGCCATCCTTTGTGTATAGCATCTAAGCAGAATCAGAAAAAGCAATTGGAAAAAATACTGTGGTCTACCCAAATACATCTTCTGAAATAGGCCACCAAAATAGATGTCATTCTTGTGCAGCATATATGAAGTAATACAGGTATGGAGTTATTTTGTAACTCTTTCGCAAGAAAACCTGTGAGGTGAAATAGAAATTTTCCATGGGAAGGTTCAATTAACTCAGTATATTGATCCAAAAGGCTTACCAAGTCCATAATTGATTCCAGGAGATGAAAGAGACTGAGACTCATACCAACAGGTACTCAATGATTAAAGTATTGTCCTGAGATGTAGAAAACCCAAACTGAAATTCTTACCTCTCTTTTTAGACTGGTAAATATTTGGCTAAATATATAAAACAGAATAGTTTCTTCTGGGAGAGAAAGATATTTCTTCATAAATCTATTTGTCCAAGAAGCTGCTTGAGTCATGGAGAGCACAGGCAGACTTATTATTTGTACTCAGGTGGAGATGCTCATACTCTCCTACCTATATTCTCTTTTCAAGCAAAATGTTTTTCTTTACACTCTGTTTAGAATGGAAAGTTCCAAATTCTTAACTTTTTAAACAAAGTAAAGCTCCTCAATTTTCTGGCCTGAGCCAAGTTAGATCTATGAAAATGGCTAAAGCCACAAGAATACCTCATTCTCCTGGTATACCCCTGCACAAGGCTGAACCTATCAAACCCGATTTTTTTCTACAAATATATTTGAAATGAGATTTCTGTCTTTTTCATAATACTTAAGATATTTAACTTTTTACTACTCCTCATTGCTCACAGCATTTTTTTGTTCTGCTTTCCATTTATCCTCTGACTAGGATATGAAAGTTACTGATAATGAGAATGGGGGCTCTGTGATCCTTTCTCACAGCTGATGCTCGCAGTTCCTTATGTGGCCTTGGGACATATGTCCAGACAGAGATCTTGTAACAAGTGCACACTCACAGGAATGCTCAG
>NW_010207850.1:42992-109466 GCF_000695765.1 Mesitornis unicolor
ATATGAGAGAATGCATTTGAAAACAAGACGAGTAACCCATTACTGGAAAAAATACTGGAGTATTGGAGACAAATGCCATCCAAGGGCTAATAAGTCCTTGACTAGAGTGGCAATGATCCATTTGATTGATATGCTCTTACTTGTCTTAGCCAAGTCTTCTAAATCTATTAACTGAACCTTTGTTTTCAGTGTTAGCATTACCAGACTTAAGTAAGGAATGAGGGTAAATGAGTTGCTGACACATTCATACACTGATCTATTATTGAAAAATGTACCTCTCCCTGAGTCTGGTTGGGAGTCATCATGTATTTCAGATGTAAATAACACCTGTGGTGAACATGGAATACAGCTGGCAGGAGCAAAGACTGTTTGTTAAAGCAGCAAGTGTGTTGAGGTGGTTCCAGCAAAACCAGATAAATGAGTTCAGTTGTCCTACGTGGAGCCTCTTTTGAGGTCCTCTCTTAGATGTGCTCCTAAAGCCCTGAATTACTATAATCACCCACACAATCTGTTGAGTTTGGAAATTAATACTTAACTCTATTGACTTGTTGGTAGTTACATCACAGGCAGATTCTCCACCCCATTTTGACAATGGGAACTGAAGACAAAAAAAGGATGACTTAGATCTGTTTGAGAAGAATGTAATTTTAAATGGTACTTGTCTCTGCATTTTTAGAATAGGGGGAAAAGCCTTGCCATACTGGAGTGGAAGTCTCCATCATCCATTTTAGAGATCTAGGATAAAGGATGCTAAAGCAAGAACTTGCATCACTGCACACTGGCTGTGAACATAGCCATCATAGTCAAAATCATATTTCCATCATAGGAAAAATCACAGTTCTCTACCTGCCCAGTTAGCAGATGACAGCTTTCTATGTGTATTAACATGGAAATAAAGTCTAAGGAGATATGGGTTTGTACATGCATGCATGCATCACTAGAAGAATTGATTGCTTTCTAGACACTGTATATAAATAGGCAAGCAGAACACTAGTGTAGCAACTGAGTGGCTTAGTGAACAGCATATCAGAAAAGCAGAAGGACATCACAGTTCTCAGTTTGATTCTCATTTGTTGTTAGTAGACTTTGAGTGACTTTTGTCAAATTGTTTCATCTTCCTGTGCCTCATATTCTCCGTCTCTAAAAAAAGTATAAAGAGATCTTTTATAGGGTGTTTGCAGCAAAGATTTGCTGTCAGTCTGTATATTACTTAATTAGGAAATATCTTTTTTTCAAAAATGAGCATTCAAAGCATGCAAAAACTGTAAGTTCCCGTCAAGAAATGTAAAAAGTTGTTTCAGAAATATTCAAGACTTTTAAAGTGCTGGAGTTCTTGTAAGGATGGGACTGAGAGTACTATTCAGGACCAAGTTTTTGTGCAGCACAGGACAAGTTACAGAAGTTCCCTCATTTCTTCATGACTATGATTCTTGCTTTTTTTTGAAGCTAAGGATGATGGCTATAGTGGTAATTAAGTGTTAGGCTAGGATGTGTTCAGTGATGAACGTGACTATCCCAGAGTACTCAGAGTTCAAACAGCATGGCTGATAACCTTCATCAGCAAGTACAATTTGACAACTCCAGTGAGAGCCCACCTATGATGGAAAGACCAGCAGTTTAGCAAGATGCCATGATAGAAAATAAATTGTTCTCTTTTCATAGCACTGCTGTGTAACCCCTGTGTTGCTGCCCCTGGGGCACCATGCCACCCTAAATCACACAGAAGGGTTTCAAAGTGATAGTGAGCATGCAACTGTTATGCGTGGGGAAAGTTAGCATGGGCACAAATAGGTGGAGATGGGTCAAAGGGAAGTAAATGGCAGAGAAAAGGTGGAAAGGGGACGGGAAACATATGCAAGGAAAGAGTTCAGGTTGTTGTTCCCATAATTAGGATGGGAGCTCACTGCTACAAGAGCTCAGTGAGTCATTCACAAGATAATTGAGCTGTTGCAGGTGGCAGATTTTGGAAGAGATACAAAACCTGTTTCCGACCACAAGCCAATTTCAGATTACTGTAGACCTGCACCTAACATGGGTCCTGATCGCTCCACATTTACACAGTTCCAACACACCAAAACCACACTGCCTCATCTATGACAAGACCCTAAACCAGAATGATATTTGAACCGATCCAGCCAGATCACTCACAGAGGATGTAGCCGTAGCATTTTAGGCAGCGAGGATAAGATATGGGTGAGTAATAGTATCGGCTTTTGTCGTTACTTGCAGTGAAAACCAGGTGACTCATCTACCCTCAAAAATTTATTTCCATGGTACTCTCAGTGTCATTTTTGACTGTAAAAGGTTCAAGTGAATCATTTATGAACATATTCTAACAGCTCAGCCAAGGGATATTCTTCCAAGCCTGGTTTCTTGATGAGACAAAAATGGAAAATGAAAAACCACATTCTGATCAAACTAAAGCTTTATCCAAAATTTCACCTGAGCCCAGGAAAATTTAGTTCAAAGTTCTTCTTTGGTCTGGAGCCAGTGATTTAAACTTAATGTCTCTGCCTGTCAGAAAGGATAACATATAATTACCTACCTCAACAGGCATTGCAAAAATTAGTTACTATTTGCACAGAGTGGTTGAATAATTTAAGTCTCCATCTCTGCTTTTGTGAAAGACCATCTTTCTAAAATAAAAAGTAAAATAAAATAAAATATTAGTAATTTCAGAGTGGTAGCAGGGGAGAAGGCAGTCTCCAGAGCACAGCTTGAGTGATTGTGTGATGCTGAAAAGAAAGAGGTAGGTGCTATAGAACAGCTGGGACATGTCACACAGAGGAACTGGGCAGCCTGCTTCTGTAGCAGGCCTCCTCTCATAGGATCTGGGACCACTTACTTGCTGTTCAGATGGAAGGTGTCTTCCATCCAGTGAAAGCATGCTATACAATATTTTGAGAAGACAGAACCAGTAATTAAAGTTTTTTGTTTGTTTTGTTTTGTTTTTCTTTTCAGTTCAACTGCCCTGCACTTTTATCACAGCTTTGCCTTGTTTCTTGGATAACCTCACCTAATGGCACCCCTTTGCCCTCTCAGGTTTCAAGGGATACCTGTGCCCCAGCTGCAAGGAGAAAGATGGGCATTCTCTTCTCACCTCCCAGGACTTTTTGCTGCATTCACCTCACACAGCAGAACTGCAGTGACAGGGAAGCTGTAATTTGGCTTTGGTATTTAGATTGCACTTATCAAAACAGTTCATTTACATTCACAGTCTCACTCTTGATTACACCTGACATTTTAAGTCCATTATGTTTGAAAACCTCTTGTCTGTCATTTGTGAGATAGGAGAAGCAGGGTGTGCAGGGTTCCCAAAAATTGCAAGGCAAAGAACTCTTCTGTCCACATGTTTCTTCAATTCACCAGTAATTTGCACTTCCACCAGCTGTAATGGGTGTAGCACATAAGGACTGAGCAGAGCTATGCAACAGAGACCTGCTCCAATTATTTTTTAAGTACTATACTGCAGTGTCAGCAACTGTAATCGGGGCCCCCTACACTATGCACCGCATGCACACATGCTGAGGACACTGTTTCTATATTTGGTTCTTTTAGGGTAGGGACTTCCCTGTCTGGGTGTACCCTGGCTGTACGAGGTCAATAAAGACTTACTAGATTTTTTTTAAATTGAGTTGTCTGATTCAAATGGGAGTACTAGGAATTCAAATTGTAAGTAATCTATGCTATTAATTGAGTTATTTAAAACTTTGGTATCCAGGTTTCCTCCATCTTTAAAATCGGTGGCCCTTCACCCACACATGGTGTCACCAATTATTTTGTTTCAGCAAGATATATTACATAAGGTTGCACTTGTCCACTCAAGTGTGGCCCTTTGTGATTTCACCTGCAGAACTGCTTGGGTTTATAAAAGAGAAAGAACATAGTAAATTCAGACATTTCATTTTTACTTCCCGTGAAAGACTCACAGATATGGTTAGGGTTGATCATAACACACATTTATTTGTACCAAAACATCCTTCTGGTTAGGAGTTTCCTGACTGAGACAGACAAGCATCATCAAGTACCATGGCACAATGAAGCATCCACATGGCAGCGTGAGGTTTATGTGCCTGAACAGTTGTATTTCTGCTTTACTCCTTGGCCCAGGATTTCCGGAAAAAATGAGAAGATGAATAAAACAGGGAAGCAAAAGCAGACATATGGAGGAGAAAAAATGAGCTGTATTCTAACCCTGTCAACCACTGGGAAATGTTCTTTCCTATTTGCATTAGTTTTATTATTTTAACTTGTTGCTTCTCTCTCTCTACTTAGCTTTGTTTGGGGTTGGGATTAACTAGTATAAGACATTACAGAATATGAATTGCAGCAGACTTCTGCTTTCTTCCACAGCTGGGGTGACCAAGACACAGGAAAGCAACTTCTCATTTATTTTTCTGGGAAAAGATTCAGAAAGGATTTTAACCTACATAGTTTTCATGGAACAGGAACTAAAGGAAAAAAGATTACATTAAAAGAAAAAGATGGCCTTCTCTACCCACCCAGTCTTCCAACAGTTCATTTCAGTTATTTATATAATGAAAGACAACAGTTCCAACAGAGAGGGCAATGTACTATGAATTTTCCACTTCTGTGTATATACCCCCTGTGGTAAAATTTGTAGCAATGACAAAGCAGCTACTAAAAAAGAACAACTTTTGGTCTAGATCTTTTTTACATTCAAAATATCATTTATACCTAAATTCCCTTTGAACCTTATTAAGAAATTCTAGCAAACATTTTTACTTCCGTTTCCCACTTGTATCAGCCCAAAGGAATAAATTAGAAGCAACTATCTTACACATGTAGATGTCCATGAGTATATGCATTCACATGAGAGCCCTCGGTCTGCAGGAGTATAACCAATAGACAATACAGTTGTGGAAAGATCTGTAAGAGTGCCTTTCAAAAGGCAATAGCAGCTGAATATGTTCTCAGTAACAAGTATTTGAAACTAGATTTTAGAACTAGAAGGTTTTTTCTTTTGAAACTGTGTTGGTTACACACAGGTCTGTGTGGCTGGTGGAAAAGGACATAGAAGGCCCAAATGTCCTATTCCATAAAAGGTCCCTTTATTCTCTTAGCTTTTTGATAGAAGATGGTCCTTTTTTTTTCCCCCAGAGTAATTTCCTGCCTCTTCTTTCTATCTTCAAGTGAAAAGTGCACTCATTTAAAGCCATGAGATCTACATTTCTTCATTAAAAGTGTATTAGAAAACACATAACAGAATTATATTGTGCATAATGCAGTCCCCATCACATTACAAAGTACCAGCAACAAGAAATATTGTCATCAACACTGTTTTATATTCATTAAGCAAATGCTGCTGGAGACAGTGCTGAGATTTTCTTCATTTTTCTATTACATGATCCATTGGACTTTTATTTTCTTTCGATTATGGAAACAACTGAACATTACACCTATAAGTTCTAGTTGCTTGCTCCATCATTTTCTTTTAATAGGTTTCAACAGCAAAGAGAAAATTAAACCAGGGAAATATTGCAACAGAAAATGAAGAATACTTGATTATGTGCATACAGCAAGTACTGAGGGAGGGGTGCTTATTTTAAGCTATGCCTACAGGATGCTTTCACTATTTTAGTTCCTAGGCATACAGGATACCACTTACATTCTATGGACACATTTCACACAGAAGTCTGACTACTCGCAAGATAGTGTTTGATGCGCACTTACCAAACCTTGGCTGTCTGTGCCTTGAAGGTGCCTGGGTCTACCTTGTCTGATGTGAAAATTGGCTCATGCGCTGGGCATCGCCCCATGCCCCAAGGTGCCCCTCCCTTGGCTGGGCTAAGTGATTGGGCACCTTGTGTCTGCTGAAACCTGGTGAAATCCAGGGGTTGAGGGTGCTTCTGTCCATGGGAAGGGATGAGTTTCCTCCAGTCATCAGTGCCTGAGCCTGATGGACATGCACTGATGGGACAGGGAGAAGCACAAAAACCAGCAGCTGACACTGAGAGCAGGGGTAGGGGTCACAGAGTTTGCTTAGGACTGGGACAACTGCCTTTGGGGATTCCGTTTCCAACAACTGCATCTTTATCAGCAGGTTGCAGCTCCCTGTGGAAGTTGTGCCACTGTGCTGCGTAACAGTTAACTAGAATTGGGAGGATACAAAAATCTGTGGTGTCAATGGGGCATTCAGCTGAGAAGGTGCCTTTGATTCCTGAGGACTCTCAGTACTGCCACTGTAGTTTGCACAGTAACTGCAAAAATAAACACACACACAAAACCAAACCAACCAACCAAGCAAAACCCTACCAGGGAGCAACTCCTATTCTGCTCTGCTCCGGGTTTTTTTTAATAAGGCACAGATATAAGATGCCTTCCTTCATGATAATGTCCTAGATGGCAGATGGAGCTTCTGCCCTGTAACCCCTGGTCAGTACCTATGGCACTGGCTGACTGATTCAGCAAAAGCTGATTCTAGGTGACTTGCTGCTCCCCAGTCAGGCCAGAATAGATGCTATTTACTCAGCAGCGTAGGAAGGACAGACATGCAGATCTCTCTCCAAGGCAGAGAGGTTCTTGAAAATGAGGTGCTGCAAAGGTCACGTTTAGCTTTTGTCCTGTTGCTGCTAACCTCTGGGGCCTATCTTGCATCACAAAACTCCCTGAAAAGTGGTTGTAAGTGACATTTAATTTCCCGGTGAGTGGGTGCAGCAACATAAAGAAGCCAGACTCTAAATGAGAGCCAGGCACAAGGAGCCATGTATGCAAAAGCTCTGCAGATAATGAAAGGATGCTTTGTTTCCTCCACAGCAGCTGGAGATGAACTACCACTGCTCAGTTGCTTCCAGGGCAGAGATAGCCTAGTTAATCTAAGCTGCCCTCAGACCACATCCCAGATGGAGGTATCATGCTGTAAGAAATTGAGATATTCCATGGAGGAGAAAATAATTCGGCTACAGTTTGACTTGTCTCCATAACAGCAACTGCATGCTGATTTTTCCCTCTAAAATTGTGAGTGTTTTAAGATCTACCTACAATCATTAAATGACCATCATTTGGGCTTGTAGCTGGAAGGAACTGGGTCCTACTTGCTTTATGCAGAGGGAGCACAAGGGTGTTTGTTGCTGGCAAATGTCTCACGGGAAAGAAGGACATGTTGTCAAAGTGACAGAGCTGAGTCCATGGTCCAGAAAAACACGCCATAAAGTAACTCTGATCAGCTCCCCTCTTTAGAAGACAGCAAAGAGGAGCTTGTGCTAAATCATCTTGCTACCCTACATCTCAGATTGCCAATCTTGCTTTGAAGCCTCTCAGAAGAAGCTGCATTTCAGTGCTGTTGACTAAGAGAGAAAGAAAGGACAGCTCACGTATAAGCAGCCTCTCACCACCCCTCTGATGTAAGGCAGATTTGTCTGAAACCCCACAGAGACCTTGCCCATCAGCAAGGGTGTGACCAGGGTAACCTAGACATCCAAATGTCATGCTAGACCTGGCTTTGGAGAAGTGTGGTGTCCTAAGATCAAGGGGATACAGTGTATGTTTTGTGAGGTTTCCCACCCTATCCTCAAATGCTGCAAGAATTCCCACCCTCTGCTGGGCATGTGTCTCCATGGGGGGTCTTCAAGTACCACCTATGCAGAGGGTTTCTTTACAGAACTGCCATGCTTTGCAATCTGGGAGAGCTTGGCCCTTGCTTTATTTCTCCCTGTAGGGAGTTACTCATGCACTTTACTGTGGCCATGTAAGATAATGAAACATTCGGTTCTGAGGGTGCATACACCGTTTCCTCTGCCACTGGTGCACATGAAGGCATGACCCACTGCTTATTTTAATCACACATGACCACAATCTGTTTCCCAAATGCTGCCTTTAGAATCAGCTTGTGGATGCAGAGAAATACAGGGTAAGCAGCACAGGCAGGCTTGCTGGGAGGGCTGTGGCTGCCTAAAGGAGTCTACTCCTGTTGCTCCCTGGCAGAGGTTGCCCTCCCTAGCACCTCATGGAAAAGAAACCAGACTTAAGCACAGTCGCCTCTCTTCTGCCTCCCTCCCCTGTTGCAGCTGTAGCAGCATCCTGCCTCCAGCTCTATTGCTATGCCAGCTCCAGTCAGAGGTTATCTGTATGATAATACACAGCTAGTTATGCATAGCAGCACTACTTCGGTAGCATAATGCAGAATAAATGAGCAAAATAAACTGAGGATGAATATATGATAGTGGAGGACTGCAAGGTCCTTCACGGAGCAGCACAGAACTTGTTGCTTGGCCAGATGACCTGTGATCATGTCTGCTTGCTTCCCCTGGGCGTGGGTTTGCTGGCCAGAGTTCAGTGGCAACGCCAGCACATCCACTCAACCTGCAAGGAGAACATGTGTGTGTGTGTGTGTGTGTGTGTGTGAGAGCATGTCCCTGAGTGTCCCTGCCCTGGGGTTTCTGGTTTCCAACCTAGTTACTATACCTTGGAATGTTTTTTTCATACCCTGTCCCCCGTCCTGGTACAGAAGCCACCTCGACTGATCTCTGTGGGTCTCAGGCCAGCACCTGTGAAGTATAACACATGAGAATTAGGGCTTTGCCTTGCAGTGTCAGGAGATTGTGGCGGCTGTGATTTAAGAACTTAATGACACATATGCCAGTGCCTTTACCAGACATTACTGTCCCAGTGGCAGAGACAATGCATCTTTTCCAGGGCCCCAGCAGTTCAAAACCACAAAATGACACAAATCACTGCTGATTTCAGCTTGCTCACAGGTTTTGAGCAACAAACTGCAGTAGGTGAGGAGCAGAGGTGCTGCACGTTCTGCTGCCGCCGTAGCCAGAATGTAGTAACTTTTGGCAGACGGCTGGACATTGTACCACCTTAAGCTCTCCTACAGCATGAATCCTAGCCCCATCATGGCAGTAGATGCACAGTGAAATAATGAAAGTTGTTTTGTTAAAAACTGACAAAGTAACATGTGCCATTCAAAGACCAGGAGCATTCAGTGCCTGATTTTTGACCTCAGGATTTGGCTCATTGGCTCAGGTCACACAGGTGGCAGGATGTTCTCTCTTCCAAACTCTGGAAGACCAGCAGGTTCCCAGAAATTACTGATGTCTTTGTTTTGTCTTGTTTCTTGTGCCTTGTTGTTCTTTCTGTTTTGCTTTTGCATGTCCATTTGCATTCCTTTATCTAGAATCCTTTCCACAGTTTCTTATACATGCTGGTGTCCAGTATAGCATAATAGAGCTTGATTGGTCAACAATCAACTGTTCATAATAAAAATCACTTACTATTGTCTGATATATGGTAAGTCATAGATAACGGAGAATAATTTACTTCTTTTTCTATCTCTCATACCAAGAAATTTGAGGATACTTTGGTAGTCCTGCCATAATGCTGTGTGTCACTTTAGAAACCTTCAGTGATCACTGAGTTACAAATAGCTATCAATTTGTGAGATTTGAACAAACTTTATGTATCAGTTTGTCACATAGCTTTGCTGCAATCAGCACTAATTTCACCTATAAACAGGTGCTACATCCCATTATTGAGGAATTTCTTTGGTGGGTGGAAGTATATTAAAAATAGACACTCTTAGTTTTGCAATTATCTCAGAAATCTAGTTAAAAACACAGTTTTAAGGGTAACTCTTTACTGACAATGGATTTTGCATCAAACTGTCTTCTTTGTTCTGTGTAGATGCTGTTTCTAAGCAGTGCGGTATGGTATCACTCTCTGAGGTAATTCATATTCTGGAATTAAACTCCTTTGCTGTGTAACTTTCCAAATCCTCCTCTCTGTTTCCCTGTCCTTACTACACTACAGGCTGCCTTTCCCACCAGGCTGTGATCTTCAGCAATCAGATTATACACTTCAATGGCACAAAGCCTCAGCACCACAAAATTCAGATACAACCTTGATGGTGTGAAGATGTGCCAATTTCCTTTAAAAAAAAAAAGTTAAACTTTACACCAGACAAAGCACACTTAGCTTGGAAATTCATAGTAAAATAAGAGAAACAGAACTCTGTCTGCCCAAGAGTGCTGTATTACTTAAAAGCTGCCATTACCTAGGGAGACAAAGGAGTTATGTTTCATCCCTTATTGCCCAAAGTCTACAAAGGCACCTCAATGTCAAATACTCTCTCTGCAACACTTTTGCATGGGACATCAGTAAACCTTTTCCCACCAGTTCTCTCCTGAGTGGCACCTCTGTGGTTTCTAGGAAAGGTGTTGATCTGACACCAGACTTTATAAAGTAACCTTGCTAAGTGCAACACAATAAAGTGAGGTAGGGAAGAAGCTTGTCTTCTGGACATTTAGTCAGCAAGAGCAATACTGTGAGAGGAAAAGCCAGACACAGATCATTACGGCTTAGCGTTATTCAAAGAGTGAAATAAAGATGGAGAGTTAGCCAAGAAGTGAAGTCATGCTGAACAACACAAGGTCACCTTCTAAACCAAAGCCTTATGTGGTACCACTGCTAGTGTGTCTCATCCAGGTAGGATGGTTTTCTGCCTCACCGTCCTATCAGAGATGGTTTTTCTCGAGTCCCATGTGGGTTAGGCATTAAAAAGACTTTTACAAACAATAAACAGGACTAAGCTGTTCTATGAGCACTAACATGACAGACCTTTTTAGAGAAAGGCTTCCAGAATTTCTGCCCCACTTTTGGAAATGGCTAAGCTGTGTCAGCTAAGATTGTGTCCATCCTTTCTCCAAACAAGTAAATACAAACAAGTCAGTCTGAGGCATCCTTGCAGCATGGAAAAATCTAATCTCTATATTTGCTCTCTGACAAGGCTAAAATAAATTTTTGCCTCAGCACTAGCAAGAACCTAGGCAGTAGGCTATGCCTTTGAGGACAAATGCTAAGCAAAAAGCCTGTCAAGCAAGCATAGTCCATTAACTTGTTTCCACTGCGACTAGGGTGAACATTCAACATAGAAATGTCTTGTACCTAATTTTTTCTCAGCTTTCTCTGTGCTTAGGCCAATTTGTGGTTTTGGTTGTGAGCAGCACAGACCCAGAGTAAGAGGTACACGGGCCAAAGTGGTCCCTATAACTCAAGCAATACCATCTGGCCCTGCTGTTGATCTCCATTAATGATTTTTGGCTTTGTCTAGCAGCTGAGCAGAAAGGGCATCATCCATATTAACTCATCACTTCTGCTACTCTCTACAGCACCAGGCAGGATCCTGCTAGATCTGACACTCACTAAAAGAATCAGTTCAGAGCCATCTTCCACCCCAGGTCCATCCAAGATCACAGGTCCTCACTGAAGACCAATATCAGATTCCCTCTTACAACTAATTGAGCTACTAAACCAATTCTGATTTTGCAGGTCTTTCTGATATCCCCCCAGCATAACAAGCAAGAAGGCTTTTGAGAAAAAGATCTTTTCTGTAGTTGTCTTGCTCAGTGCTCACCAGCTGTTGGAGGCAAAGAAATCTGTATGTATATGGCTTCAGGCCACATGGCTTAGCTCAGCAGTCAGTTTTGACAAGCTACAATTATAAGGATTACCAACTAACTACTCATTGCTATTATCTGTCACTAGACATTAATTTGGGGGCAGAGCTTGTACATTAGAGTTTTTTGGGGGATACTAGTGATGTAATGGTAGGGGAAGGGAACCATCTGACGCCACAGTAACTGAAGAGAGAGAAATGAAGTGAAAATTTTGCAAACCAACAATAAATCTAACAAACCTATACAATCAAGTGGAACGAAAATCACTTTAAGTGGCTTTGTATTTGCATTCAAAATCAAGGTCTCACTTATGCAACTATTGTTTCCAATATTGTACTGATCCTTTTGCAAAGGAAAATCTGTACTGATTTTTTTAGAATAAGAGAATTAAAAAAAATAAGTTCTTGTAAACACGGATGGGATGGAAGATTTCAAAAACATTTCACTATCCTGAAGGCTGGAGCTCAACTATTTCCCAGTAATGAATCAGATTAAAAAAACTCACTCTGCTCATCCAAATCACTTATGAGAAGGAATTGGTTTACAGAAAATTCCTTTCCTTTGCCTTGGAGCAGTTTCCTGCATCCCTCATTTGTAGTTATGAGAAGTGGGCAAAATTTCTGGAAGCACTGGAAACCGATGCATCTAGGAGAGTTTTCTGAAGTACCTAAATAGCTTGTTATCTATTTCTGTGGGTTTCAACTCACTGTGATACCTCTGCAGATCTCACCAGGTATGTATTTGAATCCCAAATGTCTTGGAAAATATACTACAACCATCTCTCCCAGTGTGTTTGGTTTATAATTTATCTGCACTTTGGAAATTTTTAGCATACATTTTAAGTAAATTTATTTCCCCTGAACAGGCTCCAGGGATGAGATAAGTGCATTTCTGAAAAACTGAGAGATCCTGAACAGATCTATCTCAAAGAGACCATGCTGGTTGCCTTTTCACAAGGGCATATGGTACCAGTTACTGGTTTCAGACTCAGGGCATCTTCTGACATAGAAGGACTTTGTGTCCAACCAGCATGCAGTGCTTTCCACCAGTTCCACAAAGTCAGCACATATTTTAAATTTTTTAACGTAGGTAAACTAGGCCTAGATCAAACACTTATGCTATTCTAGCAAGTCAGTCTGTCAATCATGCCTCCACACAGATTTATTATACATTTTGATTGCCAGATACAAGCAACTTGAAAACAGATGCTCCTAATAAGATTTCATTGCTCTTCTTTTAAGTAATAAATTACTTCTAAATTCCTTAATAAAGATATGATTTTATGATGCCTCTTTTACAGTCTCCCTCTCTGCTCTGTCCAAATGCTCAAAATACACAGTTTCCCTATAAAGCCTCTCCTCCTTGCAAGCAGCACAAAAGGATCTTCAGCTAGCAGCTGAGATTGCTTTCAGCAGAGACTAATCTTGATCCAGCAGTAGGCTTTGATAGTCAGCTCTGATTCAGGCAGTCCTAGCAGTCCCTCTGTGCATGGGACTTGCTGGATTTCAGATTGGGCTGTGATGAACTCCATTAGTGTCAACATGCTCAGCAGCCCCTGACGGTAACAGGGACTGCAGTGCTGCGGTGGCAATGAAATATCGGTGTTTTTGTGAGGTATGAACAGTTCATACTTGATGGAAGATAATCGGTGGAATAGTCTTAAATCAGCATGTTATTAGTAATGGACAGTTCAAAAACCAAACTTCACATTTTTAGGATGTGACCTCTGTCATGAAGAAAGTCATAGCTCAAATGGACCAATTCTGCTAAGTGTCTGGGAATAACCTTGTACTGATATGGAGAGTGTCATTTCTGTCAGTCTAAGACTGTATTGCTGCTGAAAATGATGTCTTATTCCCTCTTCTGACTTGTGGTTTCATGTTCCTGTGCTTCCTTCACAGTAATTCAAGTAAAAGGGCAGGAAAACACAGGGGGGCCACCCCTTCTGACAGTGGATTTCTTGGTGCAGAGCAATAGCCAGACTGCCTGCTGAGGGGACAACCTGGAAAGACAGAAGCCCTCCTCTCTCTACAGGCCAGAGAAGATCAAACACACAGAGAAGAATCTTACTGTAAGCTTTCAAACTGTTAATAGCACAAATTAGGAGATGCACCGCAGGAGCAGCACATATCTCCTTTGAGCACTCCTGCATTTTCTAGAGGGTGCTGGATAGGCAGAAGCTGTCTTAGCAAAACTGCAAGAGCATCAGGTAAGCACTGAATTTGACTGCAGTCAATAAATGAGAGCCGGTTAAACTTGATGCCTTGAACCTCAACCATCTTCTTGTGGTTTTGCCTGTGAAAGTTTCACCATGGGAAAGAACAACAGGTAAAATATGAGCTACACTTTGGAAGTGTGAGGCTAAATTGTTCTATACAAAGAAAATTAAACTATCTCCTTCCCAAGTGCTGATCCAGGAACATTTCCAATTTCTGCCCTCCTTCTACTACACAACTTCAGACCAGAGCCATATCTTTCCACATCCTTGATGCTTTGCACCCACAGCCCAGGGTGAAGCATCTGTGGGAGTTTGGTCCTGGCCAAGGGTCATGCAGAGCAAGCATGGGAACCATGAGCTGCTGCCTCACTAGGGACTTAGTTAACACGTGCAAGCGGTCCCATGAGAACTGCCTGCAGCACCTTTCTCCTCACATGGAGCATACCTGGGCAAGGCAATTTAGGAGCTGAACTACTTTTCTGTCAGCTCAGAACAAAAGCTGGTTTAGGCCAGTTTCATGTGCTGATGCAACTCAGTGGGGTGAAGGCTGCCTGGGCTATGTGGGGTTTCATACAACCACAGAGACAGCCCATGTCTTGCTGACTGCCTTTGGGACAAGTAAGTCCCATAGCAACAGCTTAAGGCACTAAGTTTGAACTTTTCACTGGCAACACATCCAAACCTTCGCAGAACACAGCCTGTTTAACCCTCTCCTCATCATGAAAAAACTGAATATTTAGGACACCACCAGCAGCGTTTAGACTTTCTCCATGACAAAAAATTGACAGCTGTCTACTAAACACATTTCGCAGTGGCTGAAACAGCAGCTTAAGTACTCATTGTAGATCAACACATTGAGCTGCTGTAGGAGTTGTTAAGCTTTCTGTTACCCGACCTGCTTTGGTGTCATTTGGACTTAAGAGCTCGCTAAGCTTGCTTGTAATACATCTTCAACAAGAAACAAGGAGAAACAGGAAAGCAGCTGCAGTTGCATGGAAAGGTTGAAAGCCACAGCAGCAATGCAGAGGCTCTGATGTTGTTTCTCGATCTAAGGTGTTCATTATCTTGTTCTGCACAACGTTTTTCCTATTCCTACCTGCTGCTGCAACCATTGCCTCATTCATCATTCAGTTATTGCAGTCTTTAGGAGAGGATGTTTATGAGATAATCCATCTTTCCTCATGTGCTTAATAAAAGTAAATTCTTCATTAATAAAGCAGCTACAGTATTTTAAGTTCTTTTCTTCATTGTTAGTGTAAATCATGAATCTCCCCCTGCCCAAATTATACCACAGAGCACAATTCTTACTCAGAATTCAGAACTTTCAATTATTTTTTTTAAAATTTATATCAACTTACCTTCTCTACCTACTAGTACTACTGACTGAAGACACTAACTAGGGACAAAACATGGATTATGTTTTTTGGAAGTCACGTTGCTACTTCAAAAATTAAGCAAAGGGTTTATAAAGTTATGCATATCAAGACAGTGGGTTAGCAGTACATATTTCTTCTCAAAAGATTGTGCAATTATTCCTCATCAACTTCCAGACTTTCATACCAACAACTGGAATTGCTTTTACTATTACTTCCTGGCAGGTATTGTGAATGATGACTGCAGAAATTCTGTGACATTCAGAACTTTGGCATGATGAAAATTAATCTCCATTTTAGGAACATGGAAGCAAGCAACTGTGAATGTTAATGCAATTAAAATCTTGCCAGTTGGGGAATGTTGGGCATGAGGCTTGAACTTACAACAAACGTCACTTTTTCACAGCTGTGATGCGTATGTGTATAGAGGAGAGACATGCGCTGAATTCTAAAATATTTAATATTTGCAAATGTGTATCATGCTCCCTCTGTGTGGCTTGGTGTAATTCCAAATTAAGCTACCAAAACCACTTCTATCTCATACCCATGATATTTTACCTGCCTTTGCTTCTATATGGTGTGTGAGTGCTAGTCCCAATGCTAGAGCTAAGGGCAAACCATAAAAACCTGGAGGCATATTCAGTTTTCCCCTTTGTTCTCCATTTTGATTCTGGAACTCAGAAGGGGATTTCCTTTTCCTCATTTTCTTAGCCTGTGGCCAGCAGGCAAACCTATTGCAGCAAAAGAAGACATTTTGAACATATTAACCTTATTTCAAGCATAACAATTTTATTTCTGGTAAAAACTCTATTTGTGCAAGACTGTAATGACTAATTTTATGCAACTGAGCTAGAGAAGTCCAAGGAACAATAAAATCCTTTCCATTAGTCCACCAATACTCATGATTTGGCACGAGAAGACAGTACATGACTGTACCACAGAATGTGAGGTACTCAGACACTTGGGAACACTCAATGTCTGGAACCAAATTTATTTCTAGGGTAAGAATTTCATAGTCAACTGTTGCATACCCAACACACCAAACCCAGCCTTTGGACTGGAATCTGACTGGGAGAACCTGCTGTGTTAACTCCTTTTCATTTTAATTCAGGCATAGATGAGTTCACTGGCAGCTGAAGACATCCAGCATTGAGTTCCCAACTAGCAAAGATCCACTGAATTCAAAAGCAATCTGCCGTTATCTTTCAAGGTCAAAGGCATGCTGGGGTTTAATGGGTAGCTAGGCCAAATATTCCTTTCCTATCCCCAACCCAACCTAGTAAGACAATGGAGAGGAGGGTGCGTTAAAACCCAGTGGCAATGGCCCCAGATTTTCAGTAGGTTGTGAATTTAAGTTATATTTCCCTGATATATTTGGCTTATAAACAGTGCCTCTCTAGCACTCCTTCCCAGTAGGGGAGTTGAGCCTTTTGAGCCTCAGTAGAAAAGGAAAAGTGTACAAATCCTGCCCTTTGAGACTGAAATTGGGATGCAACTTCTCTCAGTCATGAAAGAAAAGTCTGTGAACCTCAGGCTCAGCCTCATTTTACTCTTCCGTTCTTTACATCAGGTAGGCTGACAGTCAGAAGGGAAATACTTGCTATCAGGTAGCCTAGGACAGCTGTAAGGTGTTCACGCCTTGTGGGGTCTTTTCTTCTCAAGAGATTTTGACATTGACTCTGCCCCTCAACCCCCTTGATCCACTTCTGTAAGAGAAGGGAGTATAAATGTCACCTTTCCAGAGAGGAAGCAGAGGGGAGAGGCAATAAGAGACTGCTCCCACCACTCCTTGAGGCCAGCCTTGAGGACGGGAGAGAGAGGACCGAGGACAGCCTAACCAGCCTTGCCATTTGTCCAGCTCAACAGACACCAGCATATTGTAAGTGGGATGTGTTAAAATTAAAACACACTTCATCTGCTCTTCTAATGCGGTGTGTTGTGGGATCCCTTATTCCACCTCCACTCTTCCTTTGCCAGGAAAATGCAGGAATGGACTGCATAAAGGCCATGCAAGGCAGTTTACCTCTTGCCTAAGGGATTTACCTTACCTTTAATGAGTTTCAGTACATCTTCATGGAAGGTTTACATGCGTTTAGCTTGATCTTTCTTTCTTCAGTTCATTAAACCGATAATGAAGATAAAGCTCAAGTACTAGTACTGTTAGTGAGCTGGTCATGGCTAAAGTGGAACACCCATTAAAACCCAAACTAACTGCTTCAGGTAGGATTTCTAGTTATAGATCTATTAATTTAAGCATTTTGCCATGCTACTGAGGTCCCTTTTTTTCATGTACATAATAAAAATTAATCTATTAATCTTCAGTGTCCATCTCTCCAGAAAGAAATGAACAGGAACATTTTAATTTTCAATCAGCATTTCTGGTGGATGAACACAATTAAGTACCATCTTGTAAAATATCTGTGATAGCTTAAGGGTGCAGAGTGAAGCTACATGAATAAAATAAAACAGACAGTGAATGAATCATAGAAACATACATCTAAACCACATAATTTTTCTTTAAAATAATAAGTCAGGATTAACCTAAGCACATGCACATATTTGTCTGCAAAAAAATGCAGGTAATCCAAAAATAATGGTAAAATATTTATAGAAATTAATTTATAAACATGTAAGTGTAGGTACATTTCTAGTTACAAAGACTGTTCCACAAGTCTCATTATAAAAACTTACTTTCCATTAGTTCCCACGTGCCTGCTTCATGCAAACTCCTAGCTCTCCATGCATCTGAGGCACCTTTGGTCAAAGAAATTTCTGATTTAAGCAAAGATGGGAAAAAGGCTGGACTTGCAGAAAAAGTCAAGCAGGACACAGTGACTGCAGGCCTTCCTAGCCTGCCTAAGCCACCAGGGTGGGAGGAGAAGCTAAGACTGGTGGGGCAGGAAGATAAGGAGACACTGGGTGGAGGGGAGAGGAAAGATTTTGTCAAGAAAGAGAGTTGCAGACAGAAATTATCTGAAGGAACAAAAACACTGGACAGAAAGAATGACATGGAGATGAGAGAGACATTGCTGCTGGATGGGAGCATAAGACAGATCACTCTGGGTGGTGGGTGGCAGGCAAAAGTGGGGCAGAGTATGGAGGTCAGATGAAGACTGGATGGGATTAACCAAGCAAATGTGGATCAAGGACAAATGACAAGATTTGAAGAGATTTCCATAGACAGGTCCCAAAAAAGAAGATAAGTTTTAAAGTGGTGGTGGTGGGGAGGCAAAAAAAGATAAATCTTATCCCTACATGCAAATTTATTTAGGTTACACAGCACATATTTAGAAAGGGTGGGATTAATTTGACATTTCTGTTGAGTACTTGGATTAATTAATTTCTTTTTTTCCTTTTTTCCTTTCTCTTTTTAAAGTATTTTGATGCATAGTATTTATTCTCTGCACACTCCCACAAATACATATACCTATGGCACAAAGAAATGAACTACTGAAAGATAAGAAGTACTAACTGAAAATATGTTAATGAATTCCTCAGGGCTTTGAGAAGCTGTGAGTAACAACCACCAAAACAAATACCATCCGCTGAAGAACATTTCTAAATCCACTTGTTCACCGAAAACTTTTCCCAGTCATATTAATTATAAAGTACACTATGAAGTAGTTTGTCTTGATTTTGGAGGGGAATGGCCTGGAAGCTAAATCACAACCAACACTGTAATAAGAAAGATGAACAATGTTCAAATAAACCATATTAAAACTTGCTTATTATATTTTAGTATCCTCAGGAAGTTGCCTACTGCATATTTCTTCTTTCCTGATGCTAGATTTACATTTCATTTTTCCTTTCTGTCAAATCTATATCATTTACAGTCTTTGTAGCTTAAACATTTTCTCAGCAGCAGCAAATGTGTTTCTCTGTTGTCTCATCATGTGCTCCCTTTCAGGTACAGGTTTTACCTGAGACAATAGAAAGCCAAATGTGCTTGAAGATTGGTTCACAAGATCTATGGGAGCTTTAGACTTTCATTAAAGTTTTATTTATTCTTCTGAATAGATGTACTATTTAAACACTGTGAGAATAAAATTCACACCTACAAAAAACAGTAAAAGGTCCACTAACAATATTTTGCTCATTAGGAATGGATTAGTAATGGGCTACTCAAAGTAACTATATGCCTTCCTTTTAATAGTGTGAGGATATTTAGATTCAAAAGTCTATAGCTTTTACTGAATTAACTCAAGAGTGATATTTCTATAAACAATGAAGATACTGATTCTCATGTTGGACAACTGATCAAAAGTTCCTGTTCAAGTTGCAGTAGTGCAAGGAATGTAATTAAAGAAATTTTACACTTTATGGAATACACAGCAAATGAAGGTAGAGTTTTCCTTACTTAAAAGTGAAGTCTGCTAGTTCCTGGTTGGAACATGCACACATACCTAATATGTGCAACAGTGGCAAATGTCACAGTTTAATATTTAATGATGTTATGTCAAATTTTTTTTATATGTTCTGTAAATTGCATTAGTTATCATTCATTAATTTTTCATACACACAGGCACACACTCGCGCATACATATATATTTATATATATATTTTACTTACTAATGGATAATGATGTCTACCAATCTACTGTATATATTTATTTGGGTAGACCTTTGATGGCAAATAGAGATGAGCACTGTGGTACAGGAGAGGTGTTGATATTGAAAATAGAAGCAAAGGTCCACCAAACTCTCCTCAAGTGGAAAGGAAACTTATTTAACACTATCATCCACTCATCCACTGTCAGAACACATAATCTACATGGGATGGGATATGATGGGAAAGGAAGAAACCACACCAAAACGAGTCCAAAAAGTGGAAAGAAACAAGCATCACTACCCATTCTGATAAGAATGTCTTATTTTCCTAGTTTTTGTTGCTGGTTATAACTTTGCAAACTTATTTCCCATCAAGGCCTTCTATGTGGAAGCATCTTCCCTGGAGTAAGTCAGCTGGAAGTGTTCCCTACTCCAGTGGACAAAATAACCAGGAAAAGGAGTGGAAATGGGGCATACCCCGCTTGCCCGCAGCAAGATTAAGAGTTTCCTAGACAAAGTTTCCTTCTTAATATATTTCCAAGAGCAAAAATTTTTCTAAATCACAGAATCACAGAATCACAGAACATTAGGGATTGGAAGGGACCTCAAAAGATCATCCAGTCCAATCCCCCTGCCGGAGCAGGAACACCTAGATGAGGTCACACAGGAAGGCGTCCAGGCGGGTTTTGAATGTCTCCAGAGAAGGAGACTCCACAACCTCTCTGGGCAGCCTGGTCCAGTGCTCTGCCACCTTCACTGAGAAGAAGTTTCTTCTCAAATTTAAGTGGAGCCTCCTGTGTTCCAGCTTGTGCCCATTACCCCTTGTCCTATCATTGTTTGTCACCGAGAAGAGCCTGGCTCCATCCTCGTGACACTCACCCTTTAAATATTTATAAACATGAATGAGGTCTCCCCTCATGCGTTGTTTGAAAGGAAAATATGAAATCTACTTTCATCCTACCAAAGCCAGTCACTAGTGGAGCTTTGCAGCTCTGACTTGTAAACACTGACTTGCTCATCCCCTGAAACAAGATCTCCACAGAAATCATAATAGCTTTGAAATACAGTGCTTGCTCCTCCACAAATATCATTAAAGCCAACAGTCTGTGCATCTCATCTCAGCAAATCCTCAACAGCAAACTTTGGGGCCTGAAGTGTGGAAATGGTCTGAAGATAAGCTCTCAATTTGGTTTCCTCTCCACTGTTGCTTCTTCCCTGGGGAAGTTCTCTGTTGCATAGTTACTTTTGGTTTTGTTTCTCTGGCTGGCCATTGGATGCAATGCCCAATGTGAGGAAGATGTGATGCTTCAGATAAAATTTGATGGAGAAATTGCATTCCCCCAATGGATGGCAGATGGGAGGAAATATGGATGCACTTCTATAATTTTCATGAGGATTTGACAGTTATTAATAGTTAGTCTTTAGATAGCACTTTACATTTACAAATCTCAGTACAAGCTGTATTTAATTAATGATAACTCCTTAAATACACTGGAGTTGAACTAATGCACCTTAGAATGACTGATTCATGCAGACAGAAGAATCATTAACCTTAATGAATCTTGTTTGAGACAGTGGATGGAATATGTATTAGTAATATACTTGGACAGTGTGTGAAAGACTGGTAAGATAAAAATTTAGTCATCCAATCCAAGCTGTTTTGTAGTCTTCCAGCTTTTGACTGTTTTCCTGGTAGGTTGATAGCCATGAGGTAAGCTGGGATTGCAGCGTGCAGTGACAAGGTAGGCAGTGCTTGCTCACGGTGCCACAGGCACTGGTTTCTTTGTACAGTACCAGTATTGCCAGCGGAGTTACTGATTCCTGATGATTTTGTGCAGAATCAAGCCTATGAGTAACCAGCAAACCACAGTTCCTTTCAGGCTTCTGAAAAAGGACATAGTGTAGTATGTAGTAATTAATGAGTATAATTTTAATATCAGTCATGTCAACATAAGCAGAGCCTTAATGAAAGACCTGAATGAAGACCATGCCCTTTTCAAGCAGATCACTTCCACGATTTTGTGGTATGAAATTACCTGGGGTGAAACAGTTACCTTCCCAGTCAAGCCAAGAGTGATTCTGTTCTGGGCAGAACAGCACTTCAAAATATTTGATCATCAGCATCCATTAGTTACAGGTTCCGCATCCTCACAGAAACCCTGCAACACACTGGCTCTGTGCTCTGCATTGCTTTTTGGAAATACCAGATGGTATCTCAGTATAATATATTTACAATTGCATTTTGAATATCTCTAGAGTGACTGGCAGACAGATCAATTTTTTTGATAAAAGTGACTTTTCAATATTAAAAACAAATCTGTCTAAGCAGTCTGCATTTAAATTTTCCTTTAATATATTACTGTTAAACTTTCTGTGTCTGATTCAGTATTTATAAGTAACACCATTATTCCATGCCCAGATAAACACCATTCATTTTCCATTAAATTTTCTCTTCCTTAACCCCTTGAATTTGGGGAAATGGTAGGCACAGCTCCTTCAGAGGTTGCTAGTAGAGGCTGCAGCAAAGGACCAAGTTGTACTGATTACCCACCCTTGTCCTCATGGGGTGCCTGAAGGGCTCCTCCCAGTCCTACTGCTTAAGTTTGCTTATTTCCACTGAGGCAAAAGCTGGGTTTGACTGATACCATCAGTGTGAAAGTCCCCAGAAAGTTATAAAAAACACTTTCTCAGCAGCACAGCTGTACAAAAACTGTACAAAAAGCCTACACCAGGACAGGAAGGTACAGGAATAATCATACTGAATACTGAGATGAAGCATTCCTGTGTATCAAACTAATAATAGTTAAAAATGATCTGCCATATGAAAACAATGTCTATTTTTAAAGTCATGTAAGATTTTGAGACTTTGCTCCTTTATGGCCACACCAGTTAGCTTCCACCTGCAGAAGCAAATGAGAAGAGGACATAGTTCTTGCTGTAAGTATAGGTAACCTGGTAGCTATGGTAGCAAGGCCTTGCAAGAGTCAGCCCTGTTTTGGAACTAACTGCACAGGTCACATATGCAGCAAAATAAACCTAGATTTGTTTACTAGTAACCTGCTGTGATAAACAGAAATGAAAAGGATTAGGTGTTCCTTTGGGAAATGTGTCTCTTCTTCATATTAATTACACTAACAGTAGTTTATTAATGCTGTGTCAGCCTTTGTTTACAGTTTTCACAGGAAAAAAAGAGAATTGATGCAACAGAACATGAATGTAAACACACTTATCTGCTCAGTGCATGTTTCAGTGGGTATTTAAATAAACAAATGAAGATACACTCACCATTATGAGGCAAAGCAGAAGAACTAAGCTAAAATGACAGCGGAAAGCTGTCAAACCCTCGCATTTCAATGCTCATGGAATGCATAATACATGTAGCATTTTCTTTGCAGAATCAGAAAGTCACGTTACACAGCCCAACTTCCCTCATGTTTTCCCCAGAGAGGTTTGGAGTGTAAGTTTTCTGGGGAGCAGTACATGAAGAGGTCTAGATCTGTGAGCAGACACACTTTTTGTTCTTTTGCTCAGCTGTAAAAAAAACATTAAAAAACAATCAGAATTTGTCCCCAATGAAACATTTGTGTTTCAGAGCCCTGAAGGAAACACACATAACCCCATTCCCCAATACAGCAGGAGAGACCTTCACCAAGGTCATGTTGTAGCACATATGCTTGTACCACAGTGAGCAAGAAACACAGAGGAAACTGCTTGAGTTTTATAAATAATGCAACACTGAATTGTTTTGTTTAAGAGAGTGAAATGCCAAGGAAAGAGCTGAAGAAATGGTTTGTGTTTGAAATAGAAAATAAACCTAATACTTTATTAGACCTCTGTTCTAGTATATGTACAAAACCTGATCTTGCTCAATTTTGTGCATAGCTGTGGCAGCAGCTCCATGGGGATCCTTAAGACAGTAGTGGAAAAAGTCAGTGTTCAAGAGTGTTACACCATTAAAAAAATCCTTTCCTTCCTTTTTTCCTATTTAGTCACTTAATTCTTCCCAAAGTCCTTCATCTATCATTTTCTCCCTTAAGAGTTTATTTCTCTCCTCCTTATCTTGCCTCAGTCCAGACGAGATTATGAGGGACTTCAGTGGCAAGTACTTCACTAAATTAGGCTCTTCAAACACAAAACACAATCTGTATTTTTATAGCAGTCTGCCCTACTTGGGACATTAATCATGCATTGTTTGTGGGGGCTTGACTTGGTGCTTCATCATAGATGCAACTTTAAAAATAGAAGTATCAGTAATAAAAACACCCTGGCTGGCCAGGATGTGCTGCTGAGGTTTGCTGCCAGAGGTACAGGGAGAAGCTACTGGGACAAACATCCATCACCCTCAGGTGTCCCTGGCAAATTTCCCCTGATGCTTCCGGCATCACAGTGAGTCAACCACCACTCCTTGACTGCCAAAACTATGTCAGCTGCCTGGGGTTAGTCAGAGAAAGTCCAAAGGAGACGGCTGTCCCTCCTCACGTGCTATCATTAAATAGGCTGTGGCCCTGAATAGAGTGGTGCTGTGGTGTAAGGGCGTCCAGGCCCTCAGGAGGCTCTAGGAGCCCTGGGTGACCTACTTAGATGATGGTCTACGGCTTCACGTAGCCTCCTTGTTCCATATTGCCACTGTCCTGTCACCTCTTCCTGCCTGTGTCACAAGGTGCCCTGGAGGCTGGCCCCACACCAGCCATCGGAGAAACAACCCAAAAGCAGCATCCCATGTCCAGGAGTGGGCTGGGGTCCCAGGAGCTTCACGGCTTTGGGTTTTGCTGGCTGATATGCCAGGACACATCTATATCCAGGCAGGGCAGAACACCCTAATGGCCTTGCACCCCTAGTACTAAGGAGATGCAGGCTGATGCTTCAGAGGAAAGACTAGGGAGGTACATACTCAAATTTCTGGAATCTGATGGGCCTTAGCTTGCTACATGAATGGCATTTCCCTAGGAATACCAATATTATTCTGTCAATAATACAGCTCTCTTGTAGAAAGGCTGTGAAAAGCAATAGAACAGGGTATGTGTTTGCACACATATATTAATAATGTAAAACAGATGCTCAAAGCCCATGATTTGGTTTCATATAAATGTTTATAATATTCTCTATTTAGAAACAGGCAAGCTTTTATGCTTCAGCAATTAAATGCATGTTTGACTGCATTCCTATACATTGATGGCATCTATTGTTTGTTACAATAAATAGCTGAGTTAAAGAAATAAATAAAATTAAATAGGAAATTATTTCTCTGCAACTCACTCTTTCTCCTGTTACTTGTCACATGCAGCAGGGAGGCTTTCAAAAGTCCTGTATGTGTTGTGTTATGTTTACAATTCTGAGAGCCTTGTTAAGTGCTTTGTTATTTTGAACATATACAGACATAAAATAGCAATGTAGTGATAATGAATATTTACCATTTCTCTAGCTGGTTTCATTTACAGAAGTCCAACTGCTTAATTTCTATTTTACTCATATTTGACTAGATGTTCTGGCATAGATTGAAAAACATGAACTTACCATACCTCAAGCAGCTAAGCCCAGTTCTTCTAGGTCTGGACTAACATTTGTTATATATAGGAAATAGAACACACATTGTCAACAGAAGTTTTCTTGCCTTAAGTTGGCATATGTATCCACAGCATATGGAATGAGGAAGATGTAAAGGGATGGTTGAAGAATGCACACTAGAAAGGGAAGAAATATTAATCTGGCTAAAACATCAGAAAAATACAAATATTTCAAAGTAGAAAACTTGTCAAGTCAGATCCCTTCAATGATAACACAACATCATCAATGACAACTGCGTCCTGAGTAGACTCATTAAGGAGAATGCCCACAGAAGAATACCCGTACCCTCTTTTTAGGCGCAGAACAATCTGGTCATCAGGCAATAATCAGCCTGACAGTAATCACTCCAGCTAGATGAGGGGACTTTTCATAGTGCTGTATGAAAGAAGCAGCCTTTTGATGCTCAGAATTTAGCCTTGCTGTTGTCAGGGTGACTGGAAAAGAGCTGCACGTAGAGTGGGATAAAAGAGAAAAAAAATGATAAAACCTTTTCCTGGAAAAAAAATCATTTTTACAGAAAGCAAATATTGTTTTTAAGCCATAGCCGTCATGCCAAAAATTACTGCAACTACTTGAAATAAAATAAAGTGTTTGGTTTTATGCAACCATGAAAGAATACAAAATTTAGAGCAAAGCTGAAGTATGACATGACATAATGTTTACAAAACGGTTTTCTTTATTCCAATCAGCTTTAAATAAGAGAGAAAAGGAAATGTGTTGAATGAAGGAGAAGGGGAAGAATAACAGATAATGATATTTTTAAGTAATTTATCAGCTGGGCAACTCTACAGATCTCGTAGCTCCTAATCTGCAGGGTTTTTACACTGTGACCAGCACAGGCAGGTCTTGTGCAGGAAGTTTCACAGGTATATATAGCTGCAGAGCAGGTGCTACCGCAGTGCTGCCCCACTGCTGGGCATTCTACCCTATTGCTGACCTAGTGCAAGACAACATTAAAAGCTGTAACAACCCTATGGCTTCCTAGAAAGGCATTTGCCTGATTTCAGGTACTAAGTTAGAGCAAAAACATAGTGCTTAAGGCCCAGCACTGTAGCACATGGGTTTGAATGAGTCATGTATGTGAGTGGAACCTTGTTTTACCCTGAGCATTGGTGAAGTGGAAGAAGAAAGGCCCTTGAATTTCCTTATTCATATTTTAAAAACCTAAAATGTAATATATCACCTAGAATTCGGTGATAAATAAAAAGGTAGAACTAATCTGTATTCTGAACTAAACCGCATCTGATATATTAAAAAAAAAGGCTTCCAAAATGAAATGCTAAACCTTAGCTATAGTAATACTGAATTCACCAAAGAAATTCAAAATTACTCCACTTCCTTATCTCCTGGTGAGGAACCAGCTTGCTGATCATCTCTGTCACATCTCCTGTGTTTTTCAGACAACTCTGGTCTTATTCTCCACCCAGGATAGAACCAGTCTATGGAGCTGCTGCTTTTAAAATACAGCTTTTCATCTCTGATAAAAAACAGCCTGTGGAAAACCAGCAAGGCAAGCCATGCAGGAGGAGAATGATCCCCGCTACCTTGCTCCATCTCATGACCAACATTGCTGCATGAAGTCCTCACGGGCCAGTTTCTCTCCCTGCCTCTGCTGAAGAAGAAAGCAAGTCAAAATCTTCTGCCATGGTCATGAACTGTGTAGTGACTACTGCCAGGGTGCTGATACCTAGCTTGTGTGAGTGCAGGAGAGGAGGCTGGAAGGTGGCCTTGGTCCTGATATGCTAGGACCTCACGCAGAGACATGCTGGTGCTGTCAGCCAGTGGGAGAGACACCAGCGCTCATGCAGGGTTCACCTGTCACCTCTCTTCACCATGTTTCTCCTGAGAGGAAGGAGGACAATCCCTCTCAGACTCAAAGGAACACGGAAAAAACAGTGTTTATCAAGTAACAAGAACTGTAGTCATAAATGCCACATAAAGGCCCACAAAGCAAAGAATAACTCATTTTTCAGATCTGAGCTTGTACGGCACTTGGTAAATAGCCCATTAAACAATAAAAGAGCAACAAAAATTGAATGCCTACTCATAAACTGGGAACCCTCCGCTTTGTGTGCCAGGTAGAGCTTTGTGGGAATAAACTGTGTGGTCATGCAATGAAAGGTTGCCATCATCCACACAGGAGGTTGATAACCGCCCACTTTCTACCACTGTAGTTCTTTAGCTGGTGAGTATCACGACTCTTTAGCACTGCCTGCTGTGTACAATTGCCTTATACATTGCCATTTTCTGACTCAGCACAGGACAGGCAAACAATACAGCTCTCTGGAGGAATAAATACTGCAAGAAGACATTTCTCACCAAAGTGAAGGAGCAATGGAAACAAGCACAGAGAAATGGTGCAAATTCATAAGGCAACTACACATGACGAAGGTCTTGCCAGGCAGCTGTTGATATTGTCCCCAGATAACAAGTACATGGCTGAAGCCATGTCCAGTTCCTGGGCATGGAAATGACACAACGGTGGATAAGGAGGACAGGAAGAGAAAATCAAATCTGGTCAAAACAAATGCAGGTTACTTAAAGCACATGGTCTGTTTTCATTTTTTGGCCAAAACACCTAATTGAACATGTGTTATGTGGTGACAGAAAGAGGGAAATTGCCATCTGCTAGTATCCAATACAGTCAACAATATTTTCCTATCCAAGCACCAAAACCGCTTTTGTGCCACATATACTCGAGCAGCTGGCAATTGCAGCAGAGCAACAAGCTGCTTCAATGCTTTGACACACGGTTAAATGAAAAAAAAATAAAAGGAGAAGAAACAGTGAGAAGATACTGTCGAGTGATTAGAAACTGGCAAGTTGCTGAGCACTGATCTAGGTCTAGACCTCAGACCCTCCATAGCTCTGGGACAAGTAGATGGTTTGGTTTGCTCCTTGCAGGAATGCAAAATTCAGCTTCCTTCCCATGCTCAGGGTATGCAGCTAACAGATACCTGCAGCCCAACTGATTCAGCGTGTCTCTGTGCATATGTGTGTTTATGCTCCCAAGTGACTGGTACCAGGAACTGCAACAGTTTGCTTCCTACCCTTGAAGATCTCCTCAGTTGCAGAATTGCAGAATTGCAGAATTGCAGTTTGCTTCTCACAGGCAACTGTGACATTCGCTAGTCTTGCTGACATTAGTTACTGTGGATGATCAAGGGGACCACAGATGCCAATGGCAGTGTCATCTGTGTCTCTCCATCACTGGTGGTTGCACAAGACATGCAGCATGAAAGCAGGTAGAGACCCTGGAGAAGCAGCCTTTGCAAAGCCTATAAGTGAGGAAAAGCCACATAGCTCCTACTAGCGTCAGGGATGGACCAGTAGATGCCACCTAGTATGTCACTGACATTTCAAAAACATTTCTAATTTTGGGGCAATCTTTTCCAAACAAGCCAGCCTGGCCCCGCTCTTTCTAATAAATATTTTAAGTGGCAGGTCTGGTTTAGTTTTCATTCTTTTCCATGATAGCAAATCTCTCTGAAGTTGTTTGCTTCTGCTGCTGCTATCTCATCCCAGTAGATCAGGAGTGTGTGTGTCTGTGTATTGATAAAACCAAAGTGCCTTCAAGCACAGGGTGAACTTCCAACAATGCTTCCTGCTCCACTTTGTAGCTCTGTAATAATTTTTATTTTCCCTTATCCTTCTGTTAGTTCCCCTAGTGACTCAATATGAACTTGTTTGAAATAATTTAAGCTCATTTGGCCTATGTAAAGACAAGCTACAAAGGACATAACTCAAAAAAAGAAAACATTACTTTTTTTTCTTACGTGTGGGAGTGGAAAATTGGTCCAACTTCCACCTTCTTCATAGGAAGATACCACTTGATTCTTCTTTTATGCTTTTGCAGGTGTCAAAAATGTCTGAGGATTGCCTACCATTGATCAAGGAGAAGGACAGGGTGCTAAGGAGGATGGTGTAGGTATTTTGGTTTCCCACAGCCTTTCATTTAGTATTTCCCATTTTTCAGCATTCTGCTGCAATGTGGCTTTTTCTGACAGTTGATGAGAGAAACTCCTGTGCATAGTTTCCGTTTTCAGCCTAAATCCCTTCCTAGACATGAATGCAAACTTCAGCTATATCTGGGATTTCAAACACTATTGTGGAGAAATCTTCTATTGACACAAAGACTAAAAAGAAACTTTGTCTAGAAAAAAAATGGTTTGCAGCTTACTTGAAGAGCTGGAATAATAGAAGCTTTCAAAATACTCCATTCTCTGTCATTTCTAAGCTTCATCTGGGTCGGTTTTACAAATGCTGTTGGTATATACTCCTTCTATTCCATGCCTGCAAAGAATACCAGAGCTGAGGCTATTGAAGAAGGGGTAGTTTGCTAATAGAGCATATTGTGGAGAAGGTTCAAGTACTTAAACATGGGCTTCTATTGCCTTTTGAGGTGTTATAGAGCTTTTTGGATAGGGACAATAATATCCCTCTAGCTGGGACAGCACTAGCAGAACATGAGTCAAAACTCATAGGAGACCCTCACAGTTCTGGGGGAACGTTAGAGTTTAGGTAGCTTGTAGCACCTAAAATGATGCAGTGTCTGTGTGTGGAGAATGGGACTGAGCCTTGTAGTTTGCACTGTACACAGCTGCTTTGAATAATTTTCCTTCTTTCTAGAATTCATTTCCAGCTGCAGTGGGCAATGCTTTCTATGTTACCCTGAAGTATGTTTGACTCCAGTAATTTTACTTCAGAAGCCCTTCATTTTGGGCTAGGATAAATCACACTTTGATTAATCCCACTTTGAGACATCTGAAAAATAAGAACCTAACTCTAAGTTACTTGTCCTGATCCCTATAGTCCATACAGCCTATCTATGCTCCATGAACAAAGACAGTTGCTGTCAACAGACTGTCCATTCCCTTAAGCTGAGAAGAATGAATCGTTATCTGAAACTACCTGCCATTCTTCACTAGCTGCAGGAGAAATTTCTTAGGCTAGACTCTCACTTCCAGAAGTTTAAAATTAAATTAATATTCTCTACTTTGAGTCAGAAAAAGATTACAAATAAAACCTTCTCTGCTTCATTTTTATATTAATTCCGAAGGTTTCTACAAGTTGCAACAGAAGCCTCACTCTTCAAAGGTAATGTAAGCCCTTCACTTTTATTTTGGGAAAGTCCACAGGTCTTTAATCCATTGCCTTGCTAAATTCATTGGTTACAGAAAATGGAATTCTATGATTCAATCCCAGTAAAACCAGGACACCGCTAATAGCAAATTTAGATATATCAGTACAAAACCTTCCAGCCCATTAGTTAAGGGAGGTGCATTCACATCTCTAAGATCACAAATAACACAGTGCTATCTCTGCAGGTGTTGATTAGACCTTGAATGAGGAAGAGAAAATTGGGTCTTAGATTCCTGGAATGATATGAAGAGCTTAATTTTAAAAACTCATCTATGAAGTGAACACCTACTTTCTATTTCTTGAGATGGAAATTACCTTAGTGAGCAACATTAACACTTATTAATTGAAAATGCCCATTCTGGCATGCCTTTTGTGATTTTAAGGTTTCCAGACTTTTAGAAGGTGGCTTAAGATACATGAAGAGTTGGACAACTTTTGAGCTTCTATGTTTTTCTTTATGCACCAGCACAAGGAGTGAAATTGTCAGAAGCTTCTGAACAATATAGGAACCCATGGGGTATTTTGAAAAGAGACACAGGGCTCAGATTCACAGTGAAACGATGATGACTTAATAAGCTTTGCTGCTGTTTGTTGCAGGCCAGGGAGGTACATTCAGCTGGGTGTGGTGGCTTGGCTGACACACAGGTGCCATCTGAATGTGTGTCTGAAGTCTCAGCCTCCCTGGACGGTGAGAAGCTGTGCAGATCAGCTGGACTCCTCATCAGCTCTGGAAGAGAGGCCTGGCATTCCAGTGCGGTGAGATGCCTAACTCTACCCTTGGTTGTTTAGGCATGTTAATTGAAAGGGAATTTGTGTTTTACACTTGTGGATGAATCTGACATGCAAGAAACTCTTCAGTCATAAAATGATGATCTTGCCACAGCACTGCAATGCTCGTAGGAATTTCAGAAAGCCTTTGAGCCCATCTTTAAGCTCTGAGGAAGGATTACAGAGCATTGCTGATAGAGCTGCTAGATGATTCTCAGGGAAAGTCAGTAAATAAAAATAGTCTAAGCAATCATCCCAAATAACATTTGTGAAAATATGAATAGGAATTAGGAAGACATGATTATTCATAATACATTATTTTTTAAAAGAAAAAAAATAAAAAGAAAAAAAATCCTCTTTTTGGATTTAGTAGACAGAAACTCAATATGGAAACTTCCCTCTCTGTCTAATAACAAAATTAATTGCCCCTTGAGGTAAATATTGATCCAAACTTTGTCCTACTCCCTCTTCGCTTCCTGGATGAGTACATCCTGATATTGTACTCAACATGTCAAAAATTTGAGTGATAGAATCATTCATTTCTGATGAAATTCTTCTTAAAAATATACCATAAAAAGAAATGCCAGTGATCAGTAGCTGATTTTGCCTAGCAATTTCCATTCAAAGAGCAACTACCCACTCAACTACAGACTTTCACAATAAACTCCCTGTCCTTAGAAACTGGTTTCCATTTTTCTCTGTAGCAGGAATTCTGCAATGTTTGTCAAAGAAAATAAATGGGAGGAGATGCAAATCAGCTAACAGCTTATACATTAAAACCTATTTCCAATAAACTCTTTCCAAAAAGGTCCTCTCAGGAAAATGGGTCTGTTGTTTGCTTAATGTAATTATCTCAGAGCATGTCTTGATTTGCTATATTGATAAATGCTGTATTAGCAACTGCATTTGAAAAACTAGCACACAGAAACATGATACTTTACAGGAAGCTATTACTAATAATGAAAACATTTCAGGAAAAAAAAAAAGCTATAACATGTGCAAAACCCTTGTCATGTGGAATAAATGAACCCAGGACTACCATATATAAAAACTGGATAGTTCTGTGAAAATAATGTGTAAATTGTAAAAATAATTTTGGTGATGCCAATTGTTTTTTATAGTAATGCCAAGCAGATAAGTAGCTGAATCAAAGTTATATTCTTTCCCATACATTTTTTTAAACACATATAGGAACCCCTACTGTAATAAGTAGACACAAAATATGGCACCATGTTAATAAGGCTTGACTGATGGGTGGTACATCCACTATATGATCAGTAAACATGAACGTGGACCTGAAGCCACCTGGATAGCAAGCACTTGCTTTTGTGCCAGCCACACAGAAAACCTTTTCCTTGGCTGATATGTGTACTGTATCACTTTCCTTCTGCCCCATTATGTCCCATTTGTCAACTTTCAGCAGGCTTTTCCTAAATCCCACCCTTGTCACAGGCAGACCTGATTGTTCCTTCTTCCCATACAGTGGGTTGGACTGGATCATCTTTAAAGGTCCCTTCCAACCCAGTACATTCTATGAGTCTATGAGTTCTGAGAAATCCGACTCCTTGTAGCGCAGGGACAGCACTGCTGAAAAACTGTCAGTGAGACAAGAGTAAAACATGAAGTACAGTATGGGGAGGCAACTGTGTCAGATATAGGACCAGAATGGCAAATGACCCAGTAAATTAACTTCTTAGATACTCACTTGTGTTAAATTTGTCCAGCAGCCAGATGCCCACCCAGCCGCTCTCTCATTCCCCTTCCTCAACAGAGGCAAGAGAAGGAAATAGGATGAAAACCTTGTGGATCTAAATAAAGACACCAGCTACTCACACAGGCAAAGCAGACTCAACTTAAGGACACTTAATTTATTGTCAATTGAAATGTATTTGGGTAGTGAGAAGCAAAGACAAAAAATGAAACAAACTCTTTCTCGCTGACTGCCCACCACTATTTTTCCCACTCTCAACTTCATTCACACTCAACTCCTCTTCCTCCCACCCTGAGTGGTGCAAGGGGTTGCACTTTCCCCAGTGTGCCCACCCGTGGCTGATGGGCTCAGCCTTGTCCTGCGTTGGGTCCACTGCAGAGGTGGCTGGAATTGGACAGCCCCTGGCCTCTTACTGTGTTTTTAAGAAGACTTTCCTCAGATAATAGCACCCCCAGCAGGCAACGCCTTGCCACCTACACCCAAAGATGCTGCAATAGGTTTCACTTAATGTTTTCAATGTCTGAAACTGAGTTTAACAAAGTGGTAAGTGGAAACAAGTTGGACATTGTATTGCATTGCTCTAACAGAGTAGCAATCTCTAGGACACACTATAGGGAGGATATCAGCTTATTCTTTCTTGCTGATCTTCACTGTCATTAATATCCATAATGCAAAACAGCCATTCAGCAGCCTTATACCACTGTTTACACAACTCAGCTTAAAAAGAGTTTAAGATCTCTTCATCTGCTTTTTGATTAACCTTACTTTGTCTTTGCAATGAGACCTGTCATCACCATTACTGTTCCCTGGCACAGAACCCAAAGTGCCATTTGCAAAGGTAGCTATGTCTCAATCAAGGCAGAGTGCAGTCAGAAAACAACAGAAAACAACACTACAAAGTGCTGAATTTGAGCTTATTATGTGCAACAAATGCAGAATCCCCCTGAGTCCTGCAAGATGGAGTCCTCCTAACTCCCTTCTGATTTAGTGCCTTTGCCTCCTAGGGCAAAACCAAATATCTATTACCTTTTAAATGAAGCAGATGAGAATTTCTTGGCTTTAGGGATCTTGAAAAGCATACTCTAGCTTTCCCAGTGGAATATCTGCAATGGTTTATTTTTTCTTAAATGAGCACTCATGTACTGATTTATATTTACAGCACCTGGCTATGTAAATTTTTAACATAAACCTGTATCGAGTAGGAAACCAATACCTATCATTACAAATAGGTTTGCATGGATGCAAAGCTTTCCCTCTAAGGATTTAAAGCATATCTTATTTGCAGTCCCTACAGCATGTAGCTAGGGCTCTTCCATCTCTATAACCCTGAAGGAGGTCAGAGACTTGGCTGGGCTGGCATTGAGACACATGGTCAAATGTAGTCAGGACTATGCCTGAATGATTTTTTAGTTACAAAACTAGGTTGGCGATATTCATCTGCCTCCTGAGGAGCGAACAGCAACTGTTCAACAGCAGCTTGTCACTGCTTTTGACATTCCCACTTCTGCGTAGGGGGTAAATACATTACATTGGATGTTGCAGAATGAGTGCTCACAGTGGGAACATACATTTTCTTTCTTTTTAACATGTACATCTCTCTACTCTTGTGTGAGCTCCTGCGACATTATTTAATCCATGTTGTTGGATATTTTTTTCCCCTTCAGCTATGTCCTTCTCTCCAGCTCATGTTCACAAGTGCACCTATTTTCCTCCTTGCGTGTAGACTTTAGAAACCAAACTCCTTTGAGTTTCCTTCTGCAACAGCTGTGCTTCCTGATTTCTCTGGACACTTGAAAATGCCATCATTTGACCTGGTGTAGGTTGTGTCCAACCTTATCTAGGCTTCCAATAACAGGAAAAGTATTCTAGAAAGAAAGTCTTCATTCCCACTGAAACATGCAATCCTACATCTGTTTCAAGAAAGAGATGCTCCAGATGTTTGGTGCAGGATGTTATGGCTTTGAGTGGCAATCAGAATGTGCAATGTGGGAAAGAGGATCTTGTTTCCAGGGATGGTAAGTCCTGAATCAGGCTAAATCCATCCTGTGTAGGCAATGCAGAGGAAGCATCACTCCAGGCCTGACTGCAGTTATTCATCCTCTGGCCTTCAGACAATGGGCCTTGCAGAAGTAGGAGAAGACATCATCTGCCTGCAGGATTTGTACACTGTACCATTTGTGCTGTGCTACCTCTCATCTTCTTGCACATACTCTCCAATGAAGAAGGCTATAAAACAAAATACAGCTTCTCTTCTACTGAAATTTTATTAATGTAATGTCCTTCCCTGTTTTATTGCTGGTGCTAATAATGAGCCATTTGTTGTGGCACTGATACTAGGAGATATCTTTTTCGGAAGAGAAGGAATTGCTTATTTGAGGCTTTTAAATTGTTTTGGCCAGGCTAAACCACCAAACTTGTTATAAAGCTTTTATGTAGATTATTACCAACAATATTAGCATATTAATTATTCCTCTGTGAATTTCTGAAATGTTAATCCACTACATAAAACTCATTAAAGAGGGCACAGCTATGAAACTAGGCAGAAACTACAGTCCCATATTCAACAGAGTCTTCTGTTACCTGGCAAATAAATCAGCTTTCATTACTTTTATGATACAGAGCTGAAAAGACCACCTGCCTTGACTCATCAACACATAGCATCTTGCCACACATAACTTGGCATCCTCAGGATTATTTCTGGTTTGCCCCAATAAATATGGACTCCTGGATATCACTATATGTTCTGAAACTCAGATTCAAGATTCAGGGACTCTTGGTTCTTGCATTGATACTAAATAGATGTAAAGAACCCACACCTGCTTCTGA
Source organism: Mesitornis unicolor (assembly GCF_000695765.1). NCBI lineage: Eukaryota > Metazoa > Chordata > Aves > Mesitornithiformes > Mesitornithidae > Mesitornis > Mesitornis unicolor. The sequence continues at coordinate 78,563 of NW_010207850.1, forward strand.
TCTGATTTCCTCATTGGGCTAATTATTATGGTAGGTTAGGGTCAATAAATTTCCTTAAGGTTTGCTGGTTTACCACTCTCCATATCCAGCTGATCAAACTTTGTGAAGAAAAATCCAAAGTGCTGCATCTCTTTCCTGTAACATACATTGCAAAAGAAGGAAAGCCCAATCGATGGCTCCATGTAGTGGCAGCTTGGACTGCATAACTTCTCATTCAAAATCTTAAAACCCGATTAATCGGAATGCAGAGGGAGGTGTGTGTTAGAAGCTTTCCAGAATGTGCTCTGTCTTAATGTGCAAAAGATGGACTGATGAGTTTGAAAAATACCATTAATGGGAACCATGAAAGAAGATAAAGTACTCATGAGGGAGAGTGTCACTGAGTGTGTAGACTAGAACAGCTGAAGTCTATCAGAACAGAACTGAACAGGCCCTTTGGCTTCCTGGTCTTGGTCAGGTACAATTTTTCTTACTTTGCCTTTCTTTACTCAAGGTAATGTGAAGTTGTATTTAGACTTGCTGGTAAAGACCTCTGGGATCCGCCAATGAGGAGTGCTGTAAAAAGTCCAAGCCACTGTCAGACAGGGAATTGTCTAAATGATGGGGAATTAACTGAAGAAGATAAAGCTATTAAAAACTCCACAACTCAGTTATTTTGGAGGAAATTCTGAGAGATAAGTATTGGAGGTTTTTTCAGAAGATAGGAGGGGGGAGAAACGAAGTACCACTGATAGAACCTTTATCCCTTAAATAAGAAAATTAAAGGGTCCAGAAAAAAACAGAATCCTCTTTTCTTAGAAATAAAATGGAAACAATTGCTAGAAAAAAATCGACATGCATGTCATGCTCTTATAACTCCTAATAGGACTTGAAAGCACAGTTTGAGAATTCTACATTTTTGGTAAAGATGCGATGATCTTTGCAAATTACGCACCAATTTTACATACTTTTTGGAAAGATTCCTAGATCTAATATCATGAGCATACTGCTTTGTTTGGGGTATAACTTTGCTTTGCCATAGCTTGGGGAATATTTTTTCCACTGGTCAAACATAGCTGTTTTGATGAGAGCAATGGAAAAAAAAGAAGACATGCATACCTAACACTCATAAAATTTCAGTAGGGTTGCATGCACAACTCTACCTAAAGAACAGAGAAGGATATGTGAGCAGAATTATATCTATGTAAATGTATCAAATAACAATATTTTTTAAAAATCACCACAGCAATATTGTAGGTCCCATCTCCATTATAAGCTCAATCCCAGCAGATAAACTGTGTAGAACAAATCAAGCAAGCAGACCCCCCCCAGCTTTATTACTGCTGCACCTGCTAAAGCAAATGCAGTCCTATTTTAAAAAGCATGTCTACTCTAGTATATGCTCACTTTAAATCAGTGTTCATTTCCCGGTCTTCTTTTGGTTGCACTTAGTATTGTACTGACACCACAGGGTTATAGCAACCCTACATAAGCCTTACAGTTTGAAATGATGCAGAGAATTCTTACTAACACCTTACAGGCAAGATAACCACAGCTCTTTGTTTAAGACGTTTATCTGAGTACCATGTTCCACTTCTTATGATGGGATTTAGCCCCAAAGCTGTCTGAGTACCTCTGTTTATCAATTCCACAATACATTTTTAAAAAAAAAAGAAAAAAAAAAGTAATTTATCTCTTCTCACGTATTCTACTGTTTTTAAGATCATAGCTAAAGGACATCTATTCAGTCAAAGCTGTGTGCGATAAAACCTCCCTAGCTTTAATGGTTCTGCCAGAGTTACCCTTATTTAGCTTCTATGAAAGCATAACATAAAGGCACGTATTGGAAAGCAAAGTTTATGTCTAGCTCCATTCAGCTGAAGTGAATCTTCGGCTCAGCACTGCTGAATTGCTCTCTCTACATGTCGGCCCCTCTCTATCTGCTGGCACTGACATTGCTGTGCTCCCTAGCACTGTTGAGGTTTTGGTTCTCCTCCTCCTCCTGCTCTCCCTACAGCACGCGGAAGACAGGAGGACAGAAACTGTAACAGAGGAGACGTACAACTGTAAAAGCCTCATATCCAGGTTGTAAAAGACACAGAGCAACCAAAATTCAATTTCAGCACGGCACAGGATGTGGGTCCTGGAGCACTTTGGGACCTTCTTTCTTCTCTACGCATGAAGTATCAAGAGGCAACCAGTTCCCACCAGTGTCGTGGGGAGCTTAGCTTGTAAACTACCCACTCAAGACAACAGAGAAGCTGAATGAATTCTTGTCACATGGTTGACACACTAACTAGCATTTGGTGTAGCCTTACAGTATGTTTAATCCCTCAGATTTCCCTCTGGAGGTACCATACAGGGATGCTAACACCAAACTTGCTGGCTGCACCCTGGCTTGGCCACAACCTCTGAGCAAGCAGACTGTATATAAGGAACTGACTGTACCTCTGGGATGCATGGGGCAGTCCTGCTCCTTGTTTCTTCGTATCTGATGTAATTTGCTTTTCTGCCTGCTCCTCGTGCTCCAGCTTGGAGGAAAAAGCATTTGCCTTCTTGCCTTCCGAAATCTGAACGCAAGGTCTAAAGGCGAGCCATTTCCGCAAGGCAGGGTACGAGTGCTGCTTCCTGCAGCTCTTAGTCCCAGAATGGCTATGTATCGCTTGAAAAACAGTCCAGCCCTTGGATCACATCTGTTCAGGAGCTACAGATGGAGGGAGAATAGCCTCAGCATTTGCAGAATGAATTTTTTTGACTACTAAATGAGAATATATTTAGAGATCCGTTCTGGAAAGGGTGGGGGAATCTGATGACGAAGAGACAAAACTGACACAAAGAGGGAGAAGGATACAGCTAATGTATTCATAATGCAAGCCTTAACTCTCCTGGGACAAATTGAACGTGAAGCTACCCAAAGCAAAAGAAAGAAGCCAATTTGCATAACAAGAATAGGAAGACCTAAGCATACAGCGGTATTTCAGCCACTTTTGAGGCTCTGGGTGAAGTGTGGTGTGCCATTTCCACTGGTGATTGCCAGTTTCAAGTTCCTTGTGGAAGGAAAGACAGAAACAGGGAAAAATGAGAGACACATCTGGGGAGAATACTGGTTTTTTTACACTCCTCTACAGTTCTGTTTGCAAATGATCTTTCTTCAGTCACATGTGCCCATTACAGGCCTTGCTTCTGCTCCAGGCTGGGAGTAACTTGGCAGCAGATCAAGCACTCGAGCACACTTTCACTAATTTGGGGCTGAGTTGCTTTAACATCAGTTCTAACCCTGTCCCCTGACACAGAAGAGCTCCCTCTCTCCCCACATGCCCCAGTGGCATGAAGGCCTGCTCCTTGGCACCGGAGAGGATTCTCAAAATTAGAGTCTGTGTTTGATAAACGTGATGGAGTGGCCCAGGTGTACTGTCAATACAGGACTCACAGAGAACAGCAGTTTTATCAACTTTGAAGCAAACAGCAAAAGCTGTCATTAATGGAAAGGTCATCGCACTGTCTGCATAGTGAGCAATGTGACAAGTCAAACAGTTTAGCATTTTGAGAATGGTGCCCAGGAGAAGAGAATGTGTCTGTCATCCAGCAGTGATCTTGTCACTGCCTATGGGCTTCCCGCCATGGAGCTGGCATCACTGCTCTCTGCTTTCTCAAGGTGAGCCCACAAGAAAGGCTTGGAGAAGATGCTCAAGGACCTGCTGCTGGTGAGAAACACCCAAGATGAGCTTGACAGCCAAGCATAACACACTGCATAGAAGAGGGTGTGTTGTTATGGTACTCCTTAAGCACATCAACAAGAACTTGCCTCTATGCAGTACTGACAAATTAAAGTGTCACCAAACTCAGGCTAAAAGCCTTTGCATATTGTAAGAGGGTCGTATGACTACAATATACTATTTAGACCTACTCTAGATCAGTTCATTGGAAATTTTAATCCCAGCTTGGGCTGCAAGCATGGAAATTGCTGTGCATGGGTAATGCAGAGAGATTCTCCGCAAGTCTATACCTTGTGGCATCTTGTATAAAATGTACCCTTTCTGATCTGCCAGCCATTAGCCCATTATTTTCCTGAGTACTGAGGAGCACAGCAGAGATCAAGTCAAAGAAGAATCACTTTCTGTCTTATATGTGATTCAGTTTCCCTCAGGTCTTTCTCGTTCTCATCAAATAGCCTTTAGAATTCTAATTTCTGTTCCACTTTAAGGAATCAAAATAAATACTTCATGGCTCATGATACTCTGTGTCTCATTTTCCAACTATTTGCTGTAATGAAATTAGAGAGGGTTTTTTTGTTTTGGTTTGGTTTGGGTTGTTTTTGTAATTGTTGAAAGCTGATGCTTCTGAATAATGGATAGACCAAAACATAAACCTTAAAATAATTACTGTCATAATAGCATTTGTTGTGCACAGCAAACACCTCACAGCTCTAGCCCATCCCTCCTGCTTGTCTGCATGGTTATGCTAACTGGTGCCAGGACCACCTTCTTTTCAGCATGGAGGGCACTGAAACACACTGCCTTGTCACTATTCAGGTTTTTTGATGAATTAGAGTGTCGGAAAATATGTTATGGCGATCAATAAATGCATCTATTTCATGTTGCTCACTTCTCCTTGCCCAGCCAGTCCCATATAGACTATGTTCTCTCTGGAAAGTATATTGCCTGTAAGGGCCAGTGTGTCCTGATAGTGCACACTCTCATTAGGCAAATCCCAAGGACAACTCAGAAGCTAATGAGAATGGTTACAGATGCATTAACAAGGTCACTGATAAGAATATAGTCACAAATCACCTAATTAGGAAGAGCAAAAAAAATCCAGGCAAGCTCTTCTATATTTCTGTCTTACAAGTGACCCTCTGCAGCCAGCTGTCAGCAATTGCTTCTCTTTCCCCTACCTGCATGGATGGCTGCCAAAATACCTCTCTTCTCTTTGGGATCTGAGAAGAGAGGAAGGAGCAGAAGCTCCTGATTTCTGGTATTTTGATCCAGTAACAGACAGTTCACTTGTAATTCTGGGTGTATCTTTTCAGGTCTGCTTTTCCTCCACCCTGAAGAGTTACTGACATTCATCTACTCCCCTTCCAAGTCAGTCGTGCAAGGATATTGACGAGGATGGAGCACTTTCTGCACTGGATGCAAAACCCACAGAAACTAAAAGAATCATTAATTGGGTTTTCATCAAATCAAACCTCTATATATGACATTTAGGGTCAGTGAAACCCACTTCTCACACCATTAGGAAATTCTGATTTTTCCAGGTTCTGTTTGGTTAGAACCAGGACAGAAAAATTAGACATGCTGGTATGGGACCAAATAAAAATTACACTTCATTCTGATGAAGTGAAGAGGATGGAAACCAACAGCTCCATGATTCTGCCATTCCATAGGAAATGTAAAGCTGACATAATCCATTCTAATTTCATCAAACCCTCTACATTTCTACCAGGTAAAAAAAAAAATCCTTCAACTGCATGAAAACAAATTGTTTCAATTCAACCAAGAGTTTTCCTCTTAGCTGAATCAGCACTTTCTGAAGAAAAAAAAAGTACCTTCAGAAAAGTTTTGACAAACAGTTGCAGCTGTACTCTAAGCACCACCTTACTGTTAAGTGGGTAGGAGATTTATCCTACTCCTAATAGTGAGAATTTACCTGTTAATATGTAAACTGCCACAACCTTATTCTACTATGAGTTTATAATACAAATAATTTACAAACTAGTAATGCCGTGATGTACACATAGGTACATTAATATGTATACACATACGTAGATTACTATAAATGCTCAGCACATGTATTTATAACAGTCATACAAATATATGTCTAGATACAAAACTCTTACATCAGTCATACTAAATGTGTTTACATAAAATGAGTATATATATACTATTTGTTAAATGCCTTGAAAACAGAGGTTCTATACGATGAGAATATGGCCTTAGAATAGGGGTTTATCCTCCTCTTTGTTAATATTCACTAAATACTGCTCACTCTCACTCAATACAGCAAATTTCCCTACCATTCCCCATCCAGTGAGGCAACCTCATTCTCTCTTGGCACTTGCAAGGTCACTCGCTACCTGAACAAATTATACCCATACCATCTTTTCCCAACTTTGACAGAAATCATCTCGTCCTTCATGATCAGTGTGCAAATGTGTGTGCACTAATAAATAACAACACTGCTCACTCAGACAGCGTCCTTCACAGAAGCACTTTCCAATCCAGTAGAATTAATAGCAGCATCAAACAAAAACCTTGCCAGCTGGGATACGAAAGCTAAAACCCACACTGACTGACTGAATATGGAAAGAAATCAAGGGAATAAACACGGAGAATTTATTCATACTTTTCTGAAAACTTTAAGTGGAGATTCTTTACAGCCTGGTAGTCAACTGCATGGGCAGCTGTGGTGAAGCTTTCTTGGGTGCCTTGGTGTCAGGTACACTGGCACAGAGCTTCACATGTGCTGTGGACTTGCTGGTGGCAGGGAGTCACCCTCAGAGACAGGGGTTATCTAGTCCTCCAAGCAGTCAGCGACACAGATACCACTTTGCCCTGGAGAGAGGGTAAGTCTTGTCCTCAGGCAGCTTTTAAGCCCTGTCTGGGAGGTAGGGGTGGAGGAATGAAGCAGGGACTATGCCCATGGGTGATGCATAATGAATGCTGAAGTCTGCTGAGGTCCACAAGAACGTATATGCAAGATTTTCAACTCCTGCTGTAAAGTGACTGGATGCTTGGTTTGGTATCAGTGCCTGAGAGGCTTCGGCAGATGATAGCTCTGTGGGTCTGTCAACGTAGGAGCAGCTGCCCTGCAGTTTAAGTCTGACCCTGCTGCTGATTGCAACAGAGCTTTAAAGCAATAGGAAAAGGAAGATAAAGGTAGCAAGCATCAACTCAATGTTAACAGTGCTTCAGAGCTGAAGTCCCAATTGTAATCCAAATAAATCAGTAGTCTAAGAAGAAAAGTGGGTATTTTTTTCCATTTTCAAAGATCTCCATACTCTTGGATGTGCCATGCATTTTAACTACAAAGTATGCTATTTAGCTGGAAAAACTGTAGAACAAAAGATTATCTTTAGAAAAATGATGTTTGTCTTGAATACAAAGTGCCACAGTTAATGCTGTTCAGAACAGCAGTGGCTTGGTGAAGGCACAGCAGCCAAAATCTTCTGCTGCAGCAAACAGCTTGATGATAAATGAAGAAACAAGACAGCCAGCCCAGGGCTCTGAGTGTAGCCCATCAAAAGGTACTAGAGAAAGGAAACACGATGGAAAAGCAGCTTGAGAAAGCATAAAACATAAATTACAGACCACAGGACAAGCTTGAGTGTGTTTGGGTGCTGGTCTTGAATATCCCTCTCTCCACACCCCCATCACTGACATCGAAAAATAATGCAAGATTTGTGAAGCTGTGAAAACCACACTCCTAATCTGTGTCGCAGCTTTTCCAGTCACCTCACCAGCCTCAGCAGCAGCTGCTGGCCGAAGGCACGCTGCCTTAGGGGCCAGGGAAGGAAGGACAAGGTGATGGAGATGGCAGCTTCTGGGTTTGCAGGGAGTATGTCAGCAGCAACTTGCTTGGCAGACTCTAAGACACCAGGAGTATGCATCAATAACTCTGCACATGATTACTTCTTGCTTAAATTAAAAGATGAAGTAAAGTAGGAAGTTAACCTGTGCAGAATAAGACAAAGAGTGAACGATCACGCCTGACAGCCACAGGTTTGTGGAAGCTTCATAAACTGTTGCTCTGAGTTCTTTGTGGAGGCTTGCACCCACGTCCCTTCATCGCTTACTGTGCAGCTCCCAGCTGAGGTAATTCCAGGATGCCTCATTTGTTCTCTATAGTTTTTAAGAAAACTGAGGCCTGTTTAGGGGATGAGGTTACTACTGGTTTTGTTAATAACAGAAAAGGACAAACTCTGCCTTTTGGGTTTTGGAAAAAGCACCACTGTATATTGGAAAATTCAGACTGTCATCTAAGTGTTCTTTCCTCTCGTTATCAAAGTCAGCATGTGTGCCTTGGTGATTTCCGTAAGGGATGTGTAATCAAAGATTTTGCCTGATTTTGGAACATGGATGAGTAAACCAAAGAAAAAAAATTGCCAGGGTATTTCTTTTTTAAGGATAGATGTTTTAAACAATGTTACCTGTAGGACTGGAATAAATAAGACCACAGTTCTGCAGCTGGCATGCGATAGGAACGATATATTCTGATTTAATCTGTCTGTCCAACTTGCATGGTTCTAGCTAATCAAGTAGAAAATAAACAATAATAATAAACAATTGCAACTAGACCATCAATCCTTTCGATTTAGTACTTTCTCCCTTCCTAAAACATTATGGGAGAGGTGATACCATTTATTTATTTCAACGCAAACCTCACAGTTTGAAGGGAAAGATATGATTTGCTTCTGACTCCAAAGGAAAAAATATTTTAGACTGATAAGACCCTTGCCAGCAGAAACCGATTCAGACTGCACATTAACCTTAGGCCTGCAAAACACTGGTTAAAATAAAGAATGTCATGTTCTTCATGTGTGAAGAACACCCTATTCTTCAAACTGAATCACATTTATTTTCACAGATGGGTCAATATTTTATCTTGATTTGCCATATTTAGCATTCCCAGAATGAAAATAGGTAAAATAGAAAATCTTCTAATTGTCACAGATTCTGTGCGAAGCTACAATGGCTGTATGTCACCTTGATAAGCAGCTTATACAGTACAAGAGAGCAGTGTTCACAAATTAATGTAAATTATGTGAAAGCAGCAAGGAGTGGAACACGGGGCTTATATTTGCTGAAAGGAGTGACTCAGTACTGCCGCTGGAGTAGAGCACAGAACCGTGCTCTTCAAAATCCCCGCTTCAGTTTCATTTCACAAAATATTGTAATTTCATTTTCTAATGAAAGTAGCTTTGGCCTTCAATTCATTGATCTTGCCCTATTAAAAATTTATCAAATACAATTTAAATTAAAATTTTATTCCCTTTTGTTCCCCGTGGCCTTTCCTTTCTGGAGGTAGCTGCACTCAGGCGTCACGTGCAACAGCAGTGGCCTGCAGCCATTGTCCCAGAGCTCCCGTCTGCTATGCAGGCTGTGGAAAGGGCCCCACATCCACTTGATAACTCCATTGCAAGACATGCACAGATTCGTCCTAATGTCGTCTTGCTTGGGGAGGTACCATAGTTCATGGGCTCCCTGCCCTGGGGAACACACAGTCCCCAGCCCACAAAGCATCTTACAGGCTTCTGCCCTAGCCCCTTTCACCCTAATGCCTGACAAAAATGTGTCTAGAGGAGTTCTGTGCCCAGAGGGTCTCAGCTTGGGGCTTCTCGTCATTGCACACAGCTTTGCCCATTGAACGCCAAGCTCAGATTTTGTCCAACACAAGCTGTGTATTGGAAGAGCTCTTCCAAGCACCAGCCCCCCAGCGATGGCCAGGCAAGTCATCCAGGGAGCTAAATGAACCAAGGCTACTTGTGTCTAACTCCTTACTAATAACATGTGGTGGTACTTTTTCTTTATTTTTTTCAGTTTTGCTTTGCTTTCTTCCCTGAATTACAAAAAAAACAGTTGGAAAACACACCGATCACAGTAAAGTCATGCTTTACAGACATTTTGTTTCTCATATTAAAATAGAAATGCCTTGGAGTTTCACAAATGCACACAGTGCTCAGAAGGTGCAAGCTCTTCCCTCTTCTGTTTAGTAATTTGCTAGCAGCTGGAAAGTCTCTGCCTTTTCTTTCAGATTGAAGGCAGAATTTGACTGCAAATGAGACAGTGTTTATGAAGTATGACTTGTCATGATCTTATAAGAAAAAACAACTTCTAAATCGGAATGTTCCAGCACAAATTTAAAATCTATCCATACTTGTATCTTCTACCTCAATAAGAAGCACCTTCACATTTCTTTCAGTCTTAAATACTTTTACCTTTATTTTAGGATCCAGCTTCAAACTGTTCACAACCTCTTCATGGAGTGGCTATAGATCAGCTTCAGATTTTATCTCATTTTTTGACCTCCAAACCAGGACTTGCCTCTGTTCATGCACTTATACTTGTCAATTCTGGGTCAAGAGGCTTTTTTTTTTGTTAAAAATTGCCAGCTTGTACAGTGCTTTTGTGCCTCCTCAGCTCTCCCATCTGGCCCACCTTTTTAATTTCTGTGTTATCATATTTAATTTTAACTTTATATGATTCAGCCATGAAAAACCATTTTACAGCATAGTCTGTAAGACAGATATTTCACAAAATAAAAAGCTGAAGTGCATTTCTCAGGAAACAAAAAAATGTTCAAAGATGGTATGGTCTCTATTTAAGTTATTTGCCATTTTTAAAATGCTTTTTCCTCTGCAGCAAAAACTTCACCCACTCTTGTGTTCCAGCCCACGGCCACTGTGAATAGTTTGGAGCACCCACACACACGTTCAACTTCCACAGGTCTAATCACAGAGTCCTTTTCACAGAGTGATTTTCAGATCAACCTAGATGGGAAAAAAAAATAAAGAAAAATTTAAAATTACCATTGATTCAAAGCCCTGCAAATTTCCAGGTGGTTCTGCAGAAGTCGAGTCAGGCTCAACTGCGAGATGAGTCCCATCACAAGGACATGACGTTGTCCCTACCTCCCCGGTATCTGCTGCTGGGGCTTTCCAGTCTTTGATCTTTGTGCACAAATTCCCTGTGATGCTGCTGTGAACTGCTGACACCAACAAATCAGGCTTGTTATTTCATTTTTATACCCTAAACTGTCTTATCTTTTTACCAATGAATGCAATTACCAACAAATCAGCTCAGAAAGTAATGGCAATCGTTCTCCTGCACAGTGGGAGGAGACATGAAAGATATGATCATTTTTCTCCTATCTGTCTTTTTAATGACCATGAAAAAAGCCTCTGAAATTAGTTGAATGAATCTTGGCACTTCTTTCTTGGCCGAGATCACAATTTCATGGTTAATTATTCTGTATCTAAATTCTCTCTGGCTGCAGCTTCCATGAACTTTTATTACTTTAGCAATATTCCTGGTTATCAAAAGTCACAGTTTCTGTTTACCAGGGCAGTAAAACCCACACTCAGGACAATGTCTCGGCTTGACTTTGGACTATATAACTTCAGGGTTTCTTTTATGCGTGCGAGATAGCAGGTCAGGTTACATATTTGTTCTAGCTGCCTTACAGCTGTTGAGCACTGTTAGTATAGGAATAAATGAACTTTTGTTTCTCTTAAGGGTATAGTTAGCTTAAAATTATAATCTGAAGAACGAGTTTGGGAAGTGACTGTCTTTTTGTCCATTGTGGTGCCAGCTGGGCTTTGCCATTCTTTTTCTCCTCTATTGAGGGGAGATGCAAATTGGAAATTTTGTACAAAATACAATTAAATAGTTAATCTGAAAAGCTGAAAGTGTGCTTTTTTCCCTTTAATGTCTTTCAGTTAAATGTTATTTGCAGTAATAATTGTTTATTTTAAAAAACTCTAGTAGACCTGTGATTTTAAGCTGTGTGTCTCTAAAACATTGCATGCAGAAACTTATACTTTCATATAAGTACTAATGAATTGATGCCAAAACACTCTTTGCACAACAGCTAACGATACAAACCCTCTCTGCCCTGGAACTGTTTAGCTTTTGAATTCAAGTTCGATGAACAAAAAGACTAAAAAGTCTGGTCATTCTCCCCTAGCGTCATTCAGAAGGAGTTTTTCCTTTTTCATTACTATTTACTGTGGCTTTTCAATAGGAAAAGACCCGTAATTGTCCATGTGAAGACAGAAATATTGAGTAGCTGGGACATGATCTTGTTCTCAAGTGTTGTTCAGGAAGGGCTCTTACTGATTTCTAGTGGATTTGTGGCGCATGAATGAACACGGATCTGGCCAAAGGCCTGCGTCACCAGATGCCCTCCATGACCTTCATATGGTTTTCCTGCAGCTGCTGTCCTGCAGCATTTTTTGCGTGCCCAAAGAGCACCAATAAGTTGTCACAGGCTGGTGTCCCCCCACCATGGAAGTATGAGGCAGCATCCTTGACTTCAGAGGAAGCCGAGGGCACTCTGTGTGCTGTAGGTTCAAGCGTTTAATCAGCTTTCCCCAGGACTTACAAGAGAAAATGTTTATCAACACCTGACACTTAATGTCCCTACCCTGCGCACACTCCTGCACGAATTTGTCTAAGAGCTCCCTGGTCTCTCGTCAGATGCCAGCAGAGATTGTTTTGACAACATAGTTATTCATGAAGAGTCTTCCAAATGGAAACATTTTACAGCAGAGTTATTCGTGCGCAGGGTGAGATTTCTGAGAACAACCAATGCAACTGATGGATGCTACTTGAACCACTAAGTAGGTGTTCACTGAATGACAATAAATGGGTTTAAATTTGACCACGTAGAAGGGCAGAGTAGAGACATGAACCTGGATATTTTCCCTTTAGATGAGTTTGCTAACCACCAGGTAGTTGTCTGTACTGGGCTAAGAAATAATCTCACTTTTTGAAGCTAAATTTGCAGGTTTCTAGACAGGCAGAACAGGAAATTATTTTTTTTCTTCATGGGATGAGGAAGCCTTTCTCCATCCAAATTCTACAGCACAAGACTGCATCTCAAGTGATCCTTTAAGAAAACATATGGCATTGCTAATACACAACTGTGATGAAGATAGTACGAGGGTGGCATCCTAGCTTAGGAGCAGTGGTCTTCTAAGCAGCACAAACATTAGGGTGTCCAGAGCGGATGGACACATGCTGAGATGCATTGATATGCTGCCTGAGGATGTACCTACTCACCATGTAATTCCTAACCACTCTCTGAACAAGTTTTTGTTTTTTTCTTTATGTGAAAACAATAGGGTTTTTTAAAAAATGTAATATAGTAGACATTACTTTATGATCCTACACATTTTCAGAGTGCGAATGGACAGCAGCAGCTCAGTGATCCACACTGTAAAGTAAACAGATTGCAAGAGGAGAAAGCCAGCTAAAAATAGTTAAAGTAAGAATAAAGTAGCCATAAATGAGCATGATGGAAATTAAAGGTTTCTAACTCTCAAAAAAGGCAAAGTTCTGGAGCAGCTCTGCATAGAAGTTCAGACTGAATTAAAATGAAGCAAACAAACAAAAACACCCTACACAAACAAACTAATATCAGATTATTTAGCTTCATAAAGTTAACAAACTCTAGCACTTTAGTACACAGAGTTGGTGCTTTTGTTGGGTATATTTAGATGTTTTGGCTTACCACCTTTACTGTCCTTAGAAGCAAGCAAACCCCTAGTTATTTCTCAATATAATTCACTCTTCTTTTCATTCCTTTTCTCCTTTTTGCTATAGGCAATTAAAGGGGGCAAAAGAGTGTCACAGACATCAGATACAAGGATAGTGCTGAAAGTCAAGGTAATAGAATGTAGTTTTTAAAAAAGCTGTCAAGAAAAATCACTCTTAGGAAAGGGAGGAGGAGTATTTAAAAATAAAACTGAAACATTTCTCTGTGCCAAAGTTATATTGAAGAAAGCTGGGGTTTTTTGTCACTTTCTTCTCCCCTCAGATACACATGTTGGGGGCCCAGCTGAAAATGAAGGACTGGTGTCATGACAAGACTTGCCTGGTCTCTTCTGGTGTGGGGTGAAATGTTCCCACTGCTGGGAGGTATTTCCCCCAGATACGGCCCTACTGGAGGGTTTGCCAAGGCAGATGTGAGTGAGCAGTTTCAGGGTCTGCAATGCTTTCCTCACCAGAGTGTGACTTGGGAAATCCCTGCGTGCCCTGCCTGCACAGTGAGGCAGGCAGATGCAGAAAAGCCCTGTTGCTGGTACTATTCATGACCCTTGGGAGACAGAGAAGGATATGTAGTAGGGAGCAGTGGGCATTCTATAAATTGCCCTCTGTATAAGGCCTCTGTGTTTGGTGTTTAAGCTCCACTAAGCTACATGGTGGGAGCATAGCTGGATAAGAGTTTGTTTTCTTTGCTGCAGAGTATTCAAGAGTGTGCTGGCTTGCTGAGTTGCTCTGCTAGTTCTTACAAATAGGAATTATTTTCCCACTTGTCCGAATTTCAGGGTCTTTTCTTTTCCTCACGGGCGCACAGATGTACATATCATCATTGAAAGGCAACCGAGGAATGTGAGGTGAGAAAAGTACAGCTCATGACTTTTGGGTCCCCTCCTTTATTCTGCCAAAGGGAAAACTCACTAGCCAAGAAAGGGAACTGATAAACCTTTGAGCCTTGCTAATTCATTCAGCCCATCAAAAGGCGAGGAGATACACACACAGCCCCATTCATCCTGGCATCCTTGCTGTATGTTAGTAAGAGATGTATTCACCCTTTCAGGGGCTCTCAGTACGGCCTTTCAGTTTGGACAGTGCTTCATTCACCTGCTCCTGAAGTGCATCATTCCAGTAATAGCAATCTAGGAGGCCATCAGCCCTGCATGCTTGATCATTTGGAATTAAAACGGCAACATCTGCATTGTATAGGAAGTAAAAATGCTGGAAGATTAAGGAGGCCAATATCTAAGTTTAGCTATCAGAGGTGAATGTAACCTAATTTAAATGTGATGAAATTAGACCATTCGCCCTAATTTTCACACATTTAGCATTATCTCAAGAATACCGATAAGGATGGAGCAAACACTTGAGAGCAGCTGGCAGGCAGCATGGTCATTGTGCTGCACCACATACAAAGTTTGCTTTCAAATGGAAAGCTAGATTTATTTAAAAAAAAAAAAAAAGGAAAAAAAAAAGAGGTAAGGGTAAGCTATCTGGCTCTCCAGCTTGTTCGGGTGGGAAAGGGAGAATGCCAGTATTCTGCCCTCTAAATCCCATTGATTCCTTCATCTGCCTCTGCTAGCCTCCTCTGGCTATGTATTTGAAATAAACTCAGTATTGTTTGTAATTTTAGGGGAGAGGGTTGCTCTTTGAGAGGTGGAGAGGTGTTGGTGGGAAAATTTGGATGTAGTGGATTATTTGTTTGCATTTTGCTTTTTCATTAAATGGAGTTAGGAACAGGAAAGCATCGGTCCTTTTGTCAGGCCATAAGTAGTGAAGACATTGCTAGTTCCACCTATTGGTAGAAAAGTAAAAATTATTTTACTTACTTTCTAAAGAAAGGAATTCCAAGAATTTCTAGTGCCATCTATGAGTGAATACAGAGAACTGCCAGTATTTCTACTCTTGTTTTACACACATACACACTCTCTCTCTCTCATACACACACAAATATAGTACAGAAGTGAATGTTGCTTATCTTGCCTTCTTTATGTCCACATAAGATCATTATGAATACAATCTTATTGCAGTTATTTAATACATTCACTTAAATAAATCCATCTGGAGTTAGGAAAATTTTAAAACTAGTCCCCATAGTGCAAGGCACTGGCCAAAACTGCTGACATTCAGTCTGCCATCATAATGCCAAATTCTTAAAGGAAAGCCCAAAGGAAGTACCTGGGTTCAAGCCTCTAAACTTCCTAAATCACAGTGAACTAAGTTCAAAATCTGCTTCTGACCCAGAGCACACTGAAGAGGAACACTTTCCCACCACCCATGTGTTAGTTCAGGTTTTTAGAAACAGATCCTAACACAAAACCAGCTGAAAATGGCAAAAGTTGCTGCAAAATCCCATTGTTGTTCTCCACTAACCCCTAAAAAGACAAGCATGATCTGCATGGAATTCTCCCTTGGATCTTTATGGGAAGCAATTAAAACCTCAGAACGATAACTATATTTTTGTGATACACTATAGGTTGAATTTAAAATGCTTAAAATGTGATTGAAAACACATCATTAGAGACTGTCAGAAGAAGGGATGTGGGAAATCACATACTTTAACATTTCCTTTTTGAAAGTTCCCAGATGTACCAATTTCAAAGTGTGCAACTTATCCCTGAAAGAGACTTTTCTTTTTTATTTCTCCTTACTGCTGTCTTAAACTGTTTCCTTTTTTTCTCTCCAAAGGGAACAGCAGCAAAGGAGGAGTGGCAATTTGGAAAATAAAGACTGGTTATATTGGATTTCATTAGAGAAAAATATTAAGAAAAGTACTACAAAATATCACAAAACCCGTATTATTTTCCTCCAGGGAAAAAGTTAGGAGTTCACATTAAGGCAATATTCATTTGCAGAACCTTCTCAACGTGAATTTACCACAGAAAATGCTGTAAATGTTGTCATAAAAAGTGAAACACTAAGAAAATATTTCCTGGGGTTTTATTTCTACTATTGTTAAAAAAACCCAAACCACCAAAAGTGCAAGCAGCTGTCTGGAGCACAGCATTAAAAGCAAACTCCAGTGCTAAGAGGTGTGATTGTGTAAGCTGCTTGGTGCAAGGGGGCTGCAGAGCCTCCACCTCTGGAGTTGCTGATGGATGGGTGAGAGGATGGTGTTCACCCCTGGTCTCTGCACAGCTCAGGACTGGGATTTTCCCCCGCCAGCACAGTGTGGTAGCTTCTAAGGTGTGCTGGCCAAAAGCAGACCAAGCAAATATGAGGGCATCTCTGGGTGCTGAGCAGGGCAGGATGCAAAAGCGGGGCAGATCCAGAAGTCTTTCCTAGGCTGACTGCAATGCCATGCAGCCGTGAGTGTTGTTCTGGCTATTAAAGATCCGGCTGGGAATAAATATGACCCTGCAGTACACAGATGTCACTGCTCCCAAGCAGCAGAGCCCCTTATTAAGCAGAGCATGTTAGATTAGCTCAGCTTTACAGTTTCCTGTCACTTCTCTGCAGGGACGTTTTTACAGCAGTACAAGCAATGTGCATATTTTCATTACAAGGTTTGATGTCTGTATTGGCCTAAGCCAAATAAGTACGACCACCTGGGTCAGATGATGGCCTGGGTTTTCATTTGTAAGTAGACAGCATCTCATTGCACTCTGTGGAGAAGCACACAGGAGTAAAAATTATAGCTTCTGCTCTGACTACAAAATTATTTTTAGTTTAGGGACAAGATTCAAAGAAAAACCTCATGGACTGTGACACAGATTCTCTGTTAAACAGTAGAGAAAGTGTATTATTTGTATTGTGCAGCTTTCAGTTCTCTAGCAAATCGAGGTTAAAGCAGGAGGTTTTCACTAGTTGGGGACTTGCATTCTCTTGACATCGGGTTCATGATAAAAATACATGGATTACCAAAGGAGCACTTAACCCAAAAATCACACCCAGAAACTGAGAATCCCAGCAAGTAATGTTCATAGTAGTACATTTCTCATCATTAGGAGACATCACTTGAAAATGTGAGGGGAATAGAGAGTTATGTTACATCCATTGTATTTTCACCTAAATCTTTCCCTCTGAATAAGAATATTGTCTGTTGGTTTTCAGACATCTGATTTATAGTAAACTGGAATGAACTAGGAAATATTTTCTAGAATCAAGCACAAAGGAGAGATAAGCAGCAGCATTTTCAAGGTAATACATTTTAGTTCAAAGAATATGGATGTATATGAATACTGAAAAAGTATTATTTGGTTTCCAGTAACCAAATGTCAGAAAATTACTAAGAAGTGCATGGTGCAATAGAGTCCTGGACTGAGACTTGTGTTTCAAAGCAGCTGTAATGCAGTGAGTAAGGGGCTGTATCTTGTAGGGATTAGCGCTATGGCATGGTGTTGTGAAACACACCCTAAGCTGCACTGTCGTGTTCCAGTCTTTCACTTGTTCCCATGATTCTTCACATTTCTGCAATCTATGTCCAGAGCGTGTGCTCCTAGATTTTGTCTAAGGCCGAATGGACACAATCCTTCCCTCATCTGGTGGAAGATCACTCGGGACAGTACACTAGTACCTCTGTATTTGGACCTTGTACATATGCCCCGAGGCAAAAAGTTCTTCCAACAACTCTATGCGTGTCAGTAATTAAAATACAACTGCAGACAAAGATTTCCCATGCACACAGACACTACTGCATGCCTCATCTTTTTCTAAGCCATGTATTACCAGATAGCAAAAACTTCAATTTCTTTACCGGTAATTTATCTATTTTTTCACATGTCAAGGATCTATGTAGATACACAGTGAAAAGCAATGGCACAACTGCTTGAAAATTTATCACAGGATGTGTTACTGCAATTTCAGCACATTTCCAATCAATAACGATAAGTAGGTTTTACTCAAAGTCCTCCATCTGACCTGGTTGCCCGAGGAATTACCTTTCTTTCTGTAAGATACTGCCATGTGAAGGACAAGGTGTAGTCCCTCAAATGGAAAGGAATAGGACAATTTTCTAGACATAGTCTTTTTTTTAAGGTTGATGAGTCTTTCTTGGTTTGGGGAGGAGTAGCCTTTTTTTTCTTTTTAAGAGAAGCAGTAAGAATGCACTTCAGTACTAGAGGAAATCTGACAATGTGGTAATTTCATGGCTATAGTTCACATTCTGCTATTTGTGTATATGTTTAAATTGCATAAATAAAACCAATGAGAAAACAGTTGATTAAATGAAACAAAAAACATCACAACTATATTTGAGAAGAGCCAGAAGAGATCTTTAGGAAATGCACTCCCAGTCAGTGACTACCATACACACTCCTGTGTGGGAACTGAGCCCAGAAGATGCTCTTTGGTTTTGCCCTTGAAAATAGTGAGTCACGGGAAGGAATTTTCAATTAACTGCAAAGCAGAAGGACAAGTTTCTAGAAAACTCTTCTGAGAGTTATGAAAATAGATCCTTATTTTTCTCTTCTTTCTTACTAGACACTGGCTGCATTGATGTGGACATATAATAAAATCATTCAGAAACAAATATTAAAACAACCCAGAAATCCAGAGCAAATAAAATGAACACCTTTTGCCAAAAACAAAGGGGTTAGGGGAAGGATTTGAAAGAGTTAAACCAGTTTGTCTTGACTTTCTCAATAAAACCTTTTGTTTTGATCCTATCATATATTCACCTGTGCACAGGATTTTTTAATATAGATCGTGAAAATTGGTCCACAAGATTGCATAATAATCCCAAAACTTCACAGAGCAGGTTTCATACAAAACATATTTGGTCTCAAACTGGTGGAGTTTTTTCCCCCTTTCATTTAAAAGTAAAAAAACCCACAAAAAACCCAAACCAACCACCCAACCAAATAGAAAGAAACTGCAGGAAAATTATTTTTCCCTCCAATTTTTCAGTTTAGCTATCAATTCCCTGACCAGTGCCAAGTTCCTTGCTCAGCTCAACCTTTCATTTTTCAAAAAAGGGGAAATAAGATGAGAATTTGAAAATTCATGGAAAGTTAGGCTGCCTTTTTGACTAATGCAAACATTCATGTTCCAAATCCTGGAACTGATCAGCATCTCAATTTGTTCCTGACACTGAGGTTAGTGTCTGAAACAATGGTCCCTCCCCCACTTGCTCGCGGTTCAAATGCAGCGTGTGTCATACCTCTGCGCACGGCGTCCTCCTGCTCGGGCTGGGAAGGATGAGCAACCATAGTCTTATGAGTCAGTGCCTTCCCCGGAGAGCCTTCAACCGTAGCATTATAAAGGTAGTAGTTTCATTAATTCAGTCTCATGAGTCTTTGCCTTCAGCCACTAATGATGATAGAACAAGTAATTCCTTTCATATTTTAGGAAATCCATCTTTCACCTCATCAATGGAGTCAGTTTTTGGAGGGAGTTTGACCAACCTGGTATTCACCAGAACCACTTTCCTCCTGGTTTCATATCCTTCCCTACATGGCTGGTTTGGCTTACTCTCCTCACGCTGCTGAGAGTAATTCAGCTGCTGCTGTTATTACCATGGGATCGTGATAGGTTTGCATTTACAACCTGGTAAGTAGCACTCACTGCGTTGCCTTCATGGCTTGTGCCATGCAAATACTTAAAAGTTAAGATCCCTACACACATCTGTAGACTACCGTAGCTGGTGGAAATGGACAAAATAAAAGCCTGCTGGTACAAATCAGAATGACCTCAGTGCTAAGGGAGTTAACTTTAGCTTGCACTAGTTGCAAAACTGGCCTTCAATATGTAATTGATGACACAGAGCAGCTGCTGGGGAGGAACAATAGATATGCCCCCCCCCTTCTTTATGAAGAAGCTCCATTCCTTAAAATGCTCGACAGATAGAGATGACTCCAAAGAAGTCAAGGCACATCATGTTTTAAAATCTCAGATATTCCAGTGGTAGGTGATAATTTTATTTTAGCTTTAGCTGTCAGCATTAGTTAATTCTAATGCTAAGTAACATTGATTCACTTGCATTCCTTGGATATAAGGAATGAGATGTCTCACACCAGTCTGTGCTACTGTTTGCTCCTTGTGCTTGCAAGCAATTCTTAAGGTATACTCTGTATTTAAAAGGCTTTTCTATACATCTAAGGGCTGGGAGCGTGTTCCTCTTCAAAACAATTTTGACTTATTCCCATGGCTCATGCAGCTGAAAGAGCAGATCCAGCATTAAATAGCTATATCCAGCTGAACATGTTGCATATTATTTAAAGTTTGCTAGTTGTTTGCTCCCAGCAAACTTATTTCAAAAATTTAGACAAAAGTTTACAGAAAATAAGTATTTGTATTGCTAGCAAAGCACATAAAAGCTGAGGTTGACTCTGTCTGCCATAAATGTCACCTCCAAGGACTATGAGAGCTGATTGTAAGAGTTTTCTGGCATTCCGGCATCAGAAACTAATTCTGGGATGACTTTCTGGAATCACCATTCTCAAATGTTTCCTTTCTACAACCTGTTTATGGTGACAAGACAGTGAATCCTTTCATTTCAACAACTTCTGGCTTCAGCAGTGGTATCTCAGCAGGATGTGAAGGCAAGATAAACAGGCCAGTAGCGACTTTGCCAAAAGAAATTTCTTTGTCAAAGAAATTTTTCATTAAAACAACTTTTATTTCATTCTTAAAATGAAGTTCTCTGACTGCAGCACAGTCAGGTCCCAAGCTATTACATGTGTAAGTAAACAGCACAGAGGTTAATATACAGCTGAGAAAATCTAGTTGGGGGGGAGATTATTTTATACATTATTTTATACATGGTTTTCAGCTGAAAAAGGATTCAGAACTGTGCCTCTACAGACACATGGCAGAAGCTGGACTTCTGCTCCAAATGTCTTTACTGTGGGTTCTCCCTGTGATTTAACTGTCAGGAGGGGAAGCCAAAAAGATGTAAGATTTAGATTTTTTTTTAAGACCTGCTACTGCCTTTTCCTGGCCCATCCAGAAAAATAGGGTACGGCAACCAGCACTGCACTGAAGTAATGCAGAGCAACACAGGACTGACCCAGCCTTTCCCAAAGCAGTACAGAACAGTTCAAACAAGAGCTTAACATAAAAGCCATGTTTCAACAGAGGTAATTTTCATAAAACAAGCTTGAGATTAGATAAGCAAATGCTCAGGTCTTGATAGCTGAAGGTGAAAAGCTCAAGAGACCCAGGGGTTGAGCACTTGCTGAAACCACGGCGCTGCTCTGCACACTCAACACGAAGACCAGAAGAGGAGATGGCCGACACCGGCTGGGATAGCTGCCTGGGAGCAGCCCTGGCTGCCTGGGGGCACCCCTGCTCAACTTGAGCCGCTCGAGCAGGATCTTTTGTGGGTGGAATAATAGTGCTGTGCAGCATCCAGAAGGCAGTTATTGAGGGTTTTGCAGGGCATCTGCAGTGCAAGTGCCCTGTGCCCAGGACTTCATCTTCAAGGCATAGAAAGGGCAGACTGCCCACTGTTTTATGTCCCTTTTTCCCCTCTGAGGACAGTTAACTGCATCAGAAGGGGACACAGATCATTTCCACCAGGCCCATCGTGAGCAATGATGTATATTTGGAAAGACACAAGCTGAAGTGAGGATGACCATGCCTGCTATGCTGTCCAGCATGTGGGAGCTGTCTCTGAAGAGCCCATTTGTAAAAGTGGCAGCCTATGTCAATCTCCTCACTCCTCCACATCACAGCAGAAGCACCATAAGGATGACAATTAATTCAGGACAACATGTGCATGCATTAAGCATGCATGTACATTTTGCTTCAATCAAGTAAGGATATTTGCTTTATATCCAACTACTTTTTAACAATAATCTATTCAGGACCAAACAGATATCTGCACCAAAAGTGATCTGGGGACATGGATAAAAAGCTGAAGCTCTCTTCTCAAAGACACAATGTCTGAAGAATTACGTGTTTTTGTGCATCACCAGAGTAAAGGTCTTAGACTGGAGAGTTTTTAATCTGCAAAATCTTTTCTGTCCACCAAAGAAGAGCATTTTAATACCTGTGTCCAAACACAGACAACGAAGTTGGGGAATTCTGACCTGGATGGACAGACATGTTGCCAGTATTTTCTCTGCATTAAGAAACAACTAAGAAAAAGTCTCTTTATCCATTTCTACATGTATATAGGAAATGTGGTTCTGTCACTGAACTGGTTACAAAAAAATTGATTCCTTGTTTCAAACAGAATAGGTTATTACATGACTGCATTGCAGATTCCTCTGCTACAGTCCTTTGCCATGTTTGTTTGAGCATTCATAGGTGGTTCTCAGTTTGAGAACTGTAGTAACTTGCAGTTACTAATTAATCAGGTCTTGAGTCCTTTAAGAGGAATAGGAGAAAGGAGGTAGCAGCTATTTTTACATCACAGTGCCTCAGGCTATTGCTCTAAGTGGTGAGCAGTTTCTATTTACCAGAGAGAATTCACACCTTTTCCTTTTAATGGTAGACCCCAGAAAAGTGCTCTTTCACTTGAGCACACACTTGGCAAATTTTCAATGTAACCTTCAGAGAGGAGATCTAAGAGTCACACACCTGAACTGCACAGCCTTGAACACTTGAAAAGGAGAGGTTCCTACCTGTGTTAAAACACAAACTGTTCAGCCAGGAATTGTTGGCATCAAAACTAGACCTTCTGTCTTACTAATCTAGCTCTTCTACCTGGAAAAAGAAACACTAAAAGAAATTTGAAGACCACCAACAATGTGGGAAAAACAAACTGGCTGGTGTGGACACCCTGCAGTAGCTCAAGGAAAAGAGATACAACTTTGTTGGAAGAAAAGGCTTAATATGTCAGGAAGAGCATGAATTTGTACAATGTCAGGGACAATGATGCTTCACTGCTGTGACTTCCAAACGATGGATAAATTACACAGGAGAGGCATGTGGCAAAGGACAGAGCTGGAGACACATGCCTCCCTGTGCCCTGGAGGACCCTAGAGGGACTGCAGGCCGTGAAGAACCCACACCAAGCAGAGGAGCAGTGGGTGGCATGAATCAGCATCGAAAAACTGCTGTGCATCAACCCCAACCTCCTGTGTCACCTGTCACCTCACCCGAGGGAGGGGGAGGGACCAAGCACAACATGCAGTGAAAATAAAGGTTGTGAGGACTAGGAGAAGTGTTGGACTGAAGCTGAGCCTGGGGAAAGGGGAGGAAAGGCATTTCCCTCAGTGTTTGTTTTATCATTTGGCATCTCATATTTCCCCTCAATGCCCAAATCAGTTATTAAACACTTACATTAATTGGCAATGAATTAAACTTAAAGAAATTCCCTCAGTCAAGGTTGTTTGGCCTGCAACAAGAGGTCTTCATTTATTTGGCATTTTCACACAGCTCTGAGCTGCTTTTTTTGGCCAGTCACCAAAATGTGCTGATAGGGGGCTATTTCTTCTTTAGGACATGTACGTTCAGCAAGCAACATGTGGTGCCCATGGAAAGGGGCAGTGGGGCTACAACAGGGTGAGGACACCACTGCTCTTTCCTCACTGTGGCAGAGACCTGCTTGAGGACAAATGGCAATAGCAGCTGTGCTCTAGCTTGCTTCTGAAAACTGAGCATGAAAGGAGCCTGCCACTGTTGTAGTATTTCATGCAGCCTTGTTCCTGGCCAGGAGCAGAGACTCACCTGTGAGTAAACACCAACTTAGCAGGCTGCTCCCCCCACACCTTGTCTGATACATCTGTGAAATGCAGCCTTCTTAAAGAGCATTCACGAACTGTAAAATCACAGCAAGATACAAGGTGTGTATACAGCAGTGGGACTTCATGACAGGTACCATCATCATAAAGCTGATAGTGACAAACCCCATCCCTGATTCATATAAGGTCCAAAGGAACTATTGAGTCCTGCAAAAAAATATACAGCTTTTGGTCCACAAAGAAAACACTATTTCTTGTATCTATAAATCATCATAGCTCAAGAGAAACTAATGCCTGCATAACAAAAGGATTACAAAGTGTTCTTTACGGGGTCAGGAGGGTCCATAGTCTTTTAGTCGGCTCTTTGATATTTGCAATCTAGGCAAAGTCCTAGGTCACTGGCTTAAGGGTTAGAAAAATAACAGAAATATTTCTTAAGCTAGTTTTGAAATCTTTAAGTGTTTTGTGCAACAGAAAGACCAAGCCCCAGGAACAAGGGAGTCCCAGCAGCCTGTCCATCAGCAGAGGAGATGGCCTCCACTCAAGAAATATTTGAGTCTTTTGCGTGGGACCAGGGTTCATGGGTACAGAGTATAATAGAGCTATGTGGGGCATGCCTTCATGGTTTGTCCTGAACACTGGCTTAAAACTGAAGCTGTATTGTTCTCAATAGACTATTACATGAATGTTTTTTAAAAAAAGAAAGCTGGAATACACTAAGGTCCATAAACAGTTCTCTGTTATCTGAAATCAAGTTTCATTTCCAAGATTTGCTGATGCCACGGAGCTATTCTGGGTGTACTCCAGAGGGAACTGAAGAAAGGTAGAAAATCAGACAACACGTTGTCAGATTAAATATATGCAATTTGAACTGTTTCCAAGTGCTGCTAGGTACTGAATTGAGTACATCAATTCAAAAGCGACACCAATGCATTTTAACAGACAATTTAGTGACAATCTCAGGACAATCTGTCAGTAGGTAAAAACAAACAAACAAATATCTAAAAGGAAATAGAATGTTACAGAATAAGAGAGAAAAGCATTCTACTTGTATCTAGCTCATCATATATATTATGTTTACTTTCTTGCAAGAAATACAGCTGAGGCAGAATTTGAAAGTGTCACAGAACAATGTGAAACCCACAAGGTTTTGTGACTATTGAGACCATCTTTTTAAAAGGTCCACCCCAGTACCTATTGCATGTGGCTTTTAGTGCTGACCATATAAAAGAATGGCCTTGTTTGGAAGGGGTAGGTGTCAGCACACAACACAAGATTTTTAAAGAAATCAAATTATGTGAGTAGCTGCAGCATACTTTACGCCCTCACCCAGCAGAGCAGTTAAGTACAGTCCTCTCCGTCTTAAGAGAAATGTAAAGGACCAATGCTGCCTCAAAATTTGCTGCCACTAAGCCCTGTCAGCCTCAGGAGGGTTCAGAGGGTCCAGGATGCTGAGAGAAGAGGTGTGGAAAAGGTGCTATTAGAGAGAAATTTACTTTGTTACATCACACCCACAAAGGTAACAGCCACAGAGGAGATTCAGCCACCTGCCTGGTTAAGTAAGTTCATAGTCCTTAGGTCAAGTGAGCTACAACAAAGGCTTACAGGGAGGAATTATTTTGGATGGGTCCCATTTAATATCTGCCTGAGTGACCTGGAAAAGATGAATAACATGCCCATGACATTTACAGATGCTGATTAATTAGAAAAAATGAAGCAAAGAACTAATACGCAGGTGAAAAAAAGAAAATTAAGCAATGGTGTAGTGAGGCATACACACACAGTCAACACACACATTTATATGTATACGGGTGTGCACATCTGCTTCCAAACATAGTGAAGGAAATTATTTTCTAAATGACTGTTTTTATTGACATTGGACTCGCTCTGCTGAATGACTGAATGAAAACAATTTTCCATCAAATGCAACCAACTAACATCTTTTACTGCTGTGGGCAATGCTGTTGATTTAGTTTCCGCAAAGGTGATTTCAGACCAGATTCCTGATAATTCCTGACAAATTTGTTTCCTCCTACCTTCTGTTTTAGTCACTGTATATCTGTGTTGTGAAAGCAGCATGTGAAATCATTTAAGGTAAATTTCAAAAAGAAAAGGGTAAGAGTATAAATGAGCATATTAAAAACAATTTGTACCTGAGAAAACAAAACTTGAGTTTCAGACATATCCTGGAGATGACCTCGTGGCAAGAGGAGGAAGAAAAAGGGTGCAATTACTCCATGTGAGCAGCACTTGCAGGACAGTCAGGGAGCTGGCTCTCTTTGCCAGGCACACACCTCCAACGCTTTCAAGTCCTTTCCCTCTGACTGACTTCCAGATGGGGCTGCCCGGCTGGATATGGTAGCAGAACGGCAGCCAAGGCATGAGCACCTTCCCACCTGCTGAGGCCAGTCGGAAAGGTCTTTTCTTTGCAATTACCCTGTGATCTGTGAAAGAAAAGTTCTTCTTCTTTCATGTCTGAATACCAGAAGTCAGAGCTGCTCGCAGTCAGCGCAGGGTCAAACCACTGAATTATTGCTCACTTTCCGTCATTTCCTTCCTTCGGAAAAACATCTCTGCCCCTTTTCACATACTGCTTGAAAAATCCTTCCCAAACTCATGGGCCAGCATCCAGGACACCTGCAGCAGGGCCACGCTGGATCATGGCACAGAGATGCCTGCTGTGGTGTGCCGTGCCATGCTGCTGGACAGATGGAGCATCCTTGCCTGGGACTGGGGGTCCCCCAGGCAGGCGTGGGAGAAGGCTGGCAGCACTGGGCTGGCAGTACTGGGCTGTCCCGATGACATGTATGAGGGTGGTGTGTTGCCTCCTAATGCAAATGAAGTGCAGCAACATTCATGGGGTTTGGGCACTACAGTAGGCGACAAAGAGATGGAAACCAAAGGACAAACTCTGTGCTGAGCACATGAGACCTGAAAGACCTGACCGCCCGCCCACTTAAACATTGCTTGCAAGTCTCACCCTTGCAGATATTTAGCTGGATGCCGACCCCTAGCCTCTCTGCTTGCAGGCAGTCCTGGGCTTGATTAGTAGATGCCAGGCATGTCTGCACACACATAAAGATGAGGTGGGGTGATGGGGTCACCTGCAGACACTAGGGTGAAGTATCAGGAACATCAATCTACGCTGTACACTTGCTGGGCCACATTTTACATTTTAATACACTGTGCCAGTCAGGCCTTGGTAAGCTGAAAATGTCTCATAGATTTGACTGGGGGTAGATATTTATCTCCTGAACATTAAAGCTAACTATGTTTAAGGTTGGAGGTTTTTTCTGTTTTCAGATACAGCAGTCTGCAGAGAAGAGGCTCTCTACGAGGAGATAAATTCTGAATGGGTCTGCAAGTTGCTTCGAAGATTTATTTTCTTTAAATCTGTCTGCTTTATAAACACAGCCATGCATTCTAGGTTAGCATTGCCCTGTGACAAGTCACCCCCAGTTTACATGGGGCAAACGAAACACTCAGTCTTGCTAGCACTGAGCCAGAAACTCCTGGTAGCAGCAGCACTTGTGTTGCTGACCTCCTCCTTCTGCCCTCTTCCTCATCCATGGGCTGCTCTTTCCGTACCTTCTCTGCAATGTATCTCCCATGTGTAATAGGAAATGTAGGAGGAGAAGGTGCAACTCTGCAATTAGCTGGGTGATGAAGTCAGCTGACATGGTGCCCAGGGCATCAGTTCAGATGGGCTGTGAAGAAAATTATATTGGTTTTGGACACACTGGTGTAGCCTGCCTGCAAGTCCAGGGTCATGTAGCACACTGGGTGTCCTATAGCACATGCTTTCCTACATCACAACTCTACTGTGTTATAAATGTGATGAAGAGCCTGCAATTCCCCCAACGTCATTGCAGCAGAAAAGCATGAATGGCCTAATGAAGGTCATTCAGACTTCTAGTAACTGGCACGTACAGCTTTGCAAAAAAGGCTGCCAATTTGAATATAAGAAGTAGAATTGGTGCAA
Organism: Mesitornis unicolor; assembly: GCF_000695765.1. NCBI lineage: Eukaryota > Metazoa > Chordata > Aves > Mesitornithiformes > Mesitornithidae > Mesitornis > Mesitornis unicolor. Next base: position 106,354 of record NW_010207850.1, read on the forward strand.
CTTCATTAGCCTGTTTCCAAGGTCTCACAGCTCCAAGGAACAGAAAGACATGTCAGCATGGCTCTCTCATAGTCAAATAACTTCAAGCTTCTTTCACAAGCCAACAGAAAAGCACAAACACTGTCCATTAGCAAAGCGACTTCTGATAGCCTCTGTGCCTCTCTGATAGTCTCAGAGTGTGGCAGACAAAAGTCCCAACCTTTGCTCTGACAACAGGTGTGGCTGCAGGAAAGACTTTCCATGCACCTACATCCAAGGCTTGGCCTTCCAGCTGCCAGGGAGAGAGCAGACACAAGGTGAACGGATGGACAGAAACCTCTGTGGAAATGCCACCTCAGCCAACAGTGAGTGAATAAAATTAAACCCACGTGTTCGAGCCCAAGGCCAGTAGCTCATTTATGATACAATGCTGAGATGTCTTACAGGGATTCATGTCCCACTTTCCTCTGCCCGCAGCCCACAACGCTGTGCAGCCTCTGTGCTCTGGGTGCAGCCAGAGCCTAACTGCAGCAGCTGCATCGTGGTGACACATCCCCAGGGAACAAATGGCTTGGCTTTGTCTCGGTCCATGTACAACAGCATCCCAGGAGCTATATCTCCTATTACAGCTGAAAAAGCAGCAGTGATGTTTGTGAATAAAACCCCTGAAAGGGAAATATTTCATGGTTAATTTGTTACACTGTCAAGGTCTTCTCTGCTTTGAAATTTGTAAGTCTTAACCACTGCATAAAACCTGCATGGTCCTGGGAGGTGCACGGTATCCCAGAAATGTGGTGATTTCCTACCTTTCAGTGTTGCAGCATGCTGCATTTCCATCCTTCCTTCAGTAGGGATGCTTGCGATCCATGCACCGTATTTAGATTGCCAGAACTTAGTCACCTAAATATCGAATCCAGCATTCACATGTCTTCCCAATTAAAACAAGTAGGGCTCAATGAATTGAGGAAAAAGTAATCAGCTTAAACTGTTCTGATACAAAACGTCAGAAGCTGATCTGGGACCATATATTTGGATTATTATATTGGCATTTAGAATGTGGTAAATACTATATGTTGGGTGCCTCAGTAAAACCCTAAATGGGAGAAGTTGTGACAGATGCTGTTTTTTAGCTGTGTCACATCTGAGATCAGAAGGTCCCTCTGCACTGCACTTTGGAGATGTTTGGGAAACTCTGAGATCCCAGAGTCCAGATGCAGCAATTCACACAAATGAGAGACAGAAAACAAAAGCATATCTCATATTTGGTACAGCAAATGCCAGAAAACATCTGGCCAGAGGAATAATTTTCCAGGAAAGTGTGACAAAAGGTTATTCTTTAGGAGGACTTGATGAGACTCCTGTATACTGTATATTATCCAGAGTCTTGCTCGAGCTTCTAGAGCAGGCCATAGGATCAGAGTCCAGATCATTTGCCTGACACTGCCTTTCAGCTGGTGTGTGGCAAATCAGTCAGTGTCCATCCCTGCCATTTCATTATCCTACAAACCAGATAGCGACCTAGCATGTCCCGTGGCATTAGGAAGCCAAAGGGATGTTACCAGGTCTTTCTAGGACAAAGATGCAGATTAAAAAAAAAACAACAAACCACCACAATTATTTTAAAGGCTTACAAATGGAAAATTTCTTCTAAGTAATGAAAAATGACTGATCAAACATAATATTTCTCTGCAAATGTTAGCGTAACCAGGCAAAGACAAAGCACAGAGTTATACTGATCTTTTTTTGAGGTTTTGCCTTCTTGTGGAGGAAGAGGCACTAAAGACTTTTATTTTTAATTTCCCTGTAATTAAAAGCATGTTCAAATAAAGCCCAGAACACATGTATCTTTGCATTCACAAATCTATACAAATTATATGTAAACGTGAAACACACAAGCCTCTGCTGTTATCTGAACTGAGAGTCATAGAAGTGAAGGTAACAGCTGACACAAGGAAAGCTGAATGAATTTACATCAAGTTCCTATATTAATGTTGTGATAACCATTAGCAGAAAAAAGACAAGCTTTAGCATGCCACAGCTTCCCCTGTTGCCTGATAAAGCACCTGAGGCCCTTCAGAGAGGCAGACCCCTCTGGCACAGCCCCACCAGGTCTCAGTGTAAACGCTGCAAGCCTCTTGCTCATGCTGGACAAAGGCAGCTTGCACATGAAACATATGCCTCCTCAGATGATCGCTGAAATGAAACTTGCTTCTTGGAAAACATGCACATGTTCCCATGGTCCTGGGAAAAAATGGGCTGCCAGAATGGATTGCTTCAGCTGAGCTGGCCCAGCTCTTTCCCAGCAGAAAAGTCACAGAATCATAGAACTGCTTGGGTTGGAAAAGACCTTTAAGACCATCAAGTCCAACTGTTAACCTAACACTGACAATTCCACCACTAAAGCATAGAATCACAGAATATTTTGGGTTGGAAGGGATCTTAAAGATCATCCAGTCCAACCCCCCTCCAGACCAGACTGCTCAAAGCCCTGTCCAACCTGGCCTTGAACACTTTCAGGGAGGGGGCATCCACAACTTCCCTGGGCAACCTGTTCCAGTGTCTCACCACCCTCACAGTCAAGAATTTCTTTCTAATATCTAGTCTAAATCTACTCTCTCCCAGTTTAAATCCATTACCCCTTGTCCTATCACTACATGACCTTGTAAAAAGTCCCTCCCCAGCTTTCATGTAGGCCCCTCAGGTACTGAAAGGCTGCAATAAGGTTTCCCTGGAGCCTTCTCTTCTCCAGACTGAACAGCCTCAACTCTCAGCCTGTCTGCAAAATATATATTATAGCTCTGGTAGGTCAATTTGCCAACTTCTGCAAAGGTTAAAGCCTCATGGCTCATCCCCATCTATTGCATTGAATGGGCTCATAACTGTACCCCCACAGATGCCTGCTGGGTGAGCAGAAAAGATGATTTTACCAGCACGTATTCCTGCAAAAGCTGACCACAGTGTCTGGCTGAACAGCCTGTGGGCAGGTTCTGCAAGAAATCGGTGAATCTGCTCAATATTTTAACTCTGCTTCCTTCAAGCTTTTGCTTGCTTCCTTCGCAAGAATGCTATCATGCTTATTTTATAAGTCAGGCGATGAAGGGTATCTGGCTGTAGGGAAATTGATAGGAGAAATA
>NW_010207850.1:109495-109891 GCF_000695765.1 Mesitornis unicolor
CTTAGTTAAACATCAGGCTATTTATGCAAAGGTGCAGCCTGCAGTATGTTAACTACACAGCCATTAAAGACAGATAGAAATCAGGCAATAAAAAGCAATAAAGAAGTTATATGTCTTGCCAGATAGCCTTAAGAAAAAGCAAAGAAAAGCTGAAAAACAACTGGGTTTAGTCATAATTTTGCCTTGGAACAACATGGTAACTCTCCCTTGCAAAGAAGGAATTATCTTGGGCTTTGGAAGAGATGGGACCTGATGCCGGCTCTTTCACAACAGCCATGGTTGGTTTCCTCTAGAAGTAGCGTCTGTCCACCCAGACCAGGTGCCCACGTTGTGCTTGGTGCTGGAAACAGACCTTAGAGTCCAGTGCCAGATGGAGAAACCCAGAGCACCTGGAAA
>NW_010207850.1:109919-112294 GCF_000695765.1 Mesitornis unicolor
TCCTCTTCTGCTGCATGGAGCAGGCTAGTGATTAAGCTGGGATCTGCTGCAGCCCTTGTTGTACCTTGTCACTGGTGGTATCACTAGGTGGCCCTGTAAGATTGTCTATTTCTTCTGAGCAAGTTTTTAATCTTCAAAAAAAATATTGTAGTGTTAGAGATTGGGGCTTTTTTTCTTTTTCTTTTTCTTCCCTCCTTTTTTTTCCTAATAAAAGAGTCTTATTTGGAGAGAAACTGTTGCATGAAGCTGACAGCTTCTGCATTTAGAGAACCTGCAAAACCACAACTCTGGGCTCATAAGGACAACTTTCTTTGAGAAGGGGTTCTCTGTACACTACCTGAAATGACCTTTGCTCTAAAGCTAGTAAACTAATATAAATAATAGAATATGGGCTTTGAGCAGCTGATACTTCAGCTTGCTTTAGCAGAAAGCTCATCCAGAAGTTTGCTACTATATGGGCCAATGCCAACGGAAAAGAAGTTTTTTCAAGTGGAAAGGCTGGAACATTTACCCAGGCCTGCAGGATAGCACACCAGCTTTGGAATTCTGTTATGCTTTACCTTTCCTCTTCCTCTAAGGGGTTATTTGGGGGATAGTCGGGATTGGACTAGATGATCTTTTGAGGTCCCTTCCAATCCCTAACGTTCTGTGATTCTGTGATTCTGTGATTTGTGTTTCTGTGGAAGAAAGGCCATTGCAACATTCAGCTTTTCATTGCAACCCTTTCCAATTCAAAAAATCTAGAGGGTTTACATAGTGAAGCTTGTAACAGCTGGGAGTGAAAGAGTTTGTAACCAGAAAAGCCCACACAATCACATCCCTCAGAACTGAGAAGCTGGACTGAGGCTCTGCGTTTCCTTCTGCACACAGCTGCTTGACTATTCATTACTGTAAATTTACAGGCGAGCACAGAGCAGCATCACATTGTGCTGAACTGCTTTTGGGTCTGCTGGGAAAGGGAAGACCTAAAAAAATCAGAAAAGAAGAAATCAGTAGTGCCTGGGAGAAGTGGTGAGACCAGAGGAGATGCTGAGTGGAAGAGGGTGATGCAAGCACTCCAAAGTCACAGAGGAGTTATTTCCTGCAAGTGGCCACCTCTGCTATCAGTGCTTGGTGCTGCATCACTTCGGGAATACGCAAAGACTGGTTAGGTTCTTCAGCAGTGAGCTGCCCTTCTCACAGACTAAACACTTGATCACTGCTGCAATTAAGGCTTGTGTATGCTCCAGAAGATCAGCTGATCCAGTAGAATTCAAGATGAGAAAAAGAAATGAGCAAAGAAGCCCACACCTCTCCACTTTATTCACAGAAACAGTAAACAGAGCAAATCTTGGTCTCCAGCAATGTGTCAAAAGGAAGGGGCGGGAACAGAGAGTGTATTTTTCCAGCTGGCACAGTACAGCTGGAAAAATTATGCCACCTAAAATGCTCACTGTCTCTGAAAGGAGAACAAGCCCTAGACAGCAGCGGTCTGCCATGGCACCAGTTACTTTACATGGGGTGACCAAGTAAGGGGTGGGTTTCCTCCATTTGCATCTGAGCCAGCAAACACACCAGTGACATCTGCTGATGTTAATGGAGGGGAATCCATCCTGGGCACTGCAGAAATGCCGATGATTGCTCTTTGTATAGCATCAGTCCCAGTAAGAAAAAGAAGCCCAGCTTCTTGAAGCAGATCATTTTAGTTCTGAAAATCTTGACTAACAAAAACATAAAGGAGCTGCCCAAGACCCACAACAAAAACCTTCACGTTTTTTGAGCCATTTGACTTCCACAGTGCTGGGGTTTCTCTGGGCACTTGCTGGGAGGCTGTGACAAAGGCTAAGGCAGGACGATCCTTTCAAGCTGAGAAGTACAGGAGATTCTGGGAAGCAGACTCGGATCAAGTAAGCAAGGGCTACAAACAAGCATGTGAGATACCACATGTTAGATTAGGCATTCTCTAAGATTCTTTCTTTTCCTGAGGACACATTTTCCAGCCAAGCAGAGCTTTGAGATGAGCCCATGCTCACCTTTCTGATTAGAGCTGGCCATTTGCAGGGCTTTCAAGGCTTTTTTTCTTGTTTTAGCCTTCCACTTGAATAAGTTAAGCCATCACAAATAAGTGTCGGAGAGGCCAAAGCAGAGCTGTAAAACTACTGTCTGAGAATCCCCTTTGCCTACCCATTGCTTCAAGGAAGGATCTGCAATTACAAGTGACAAGGTAATCTGGCACAACTAGAGGAATTTATCACTTAGCAATTCTCACGATCACAGGGGATGGAGCGAAGCATCCAGCTCCTATCCTGGTGAGAGAGTTCCCTCCCAAGCACCACCAGAGCAACAGTATTCACTAAAGCCAGCAGCTGTGAGCAGCTATAAGCTGAGCTGTAGGG
>NW_010207850.1:112306-117391 GCF_000695765.1 Mesitornis unicolor
TCTTAAAGAGCTGGGTGTTAACTACCAAAATTAAACAGCCAGCAGAAACAGACTAAAGAACACTTAATGCAAGAAAATCTCCCAGGGGAGGTGTTTTCTCTGCCTTCATCCCTTTCTCCAGCAGTGGCACCTCTCATCCCAGGAATAAATTATCCACATTTTTCTAAGCACTGAAGCAAACACAAGGGCTTTTTGTATCTCTCCCAACTCTGCCTTCTCTATACAACAGTTGTTTCAAATTACAGACAGTTTCCATCAGCATCTCACCCTCCTTGCTTGCAGGAGCTGATTTGAACACTGACTTTGTATTGTCACCTTAGTTGTTCCCTGGGCTGTGGGGGAGGAAAGGAGAAGGAAGAGAAAGTGAATGTAAGTGAATGTCAAGAACCTGCCTTAGATAAAATATTCAAATCTTACAGTGAATAATACATGGGAATGGAAAACGTTTACCCAGCTACATCCAAGCCTGGTGCATTGGAACTGAGGGTTGTACCAGCCTGGCTGTCAGCACCTTACAGAGAACTGAAGGAGGCAGAAAATTTTGCATCACTTCTGTTAGTAACTAAATACCCTTTCACCAATCCAATAGCAGACATGGACATAGGCTGTGCGTGCAAAAATACCATCTTTTATGCTTCTGCTCCACCAGCAGGTGCTGTATTCACGTGCAGAAAAATGACAAGCAAACTTCTTCTGGGGTTTTAGGTCTACCTCAGATGGATGTTAGGCTGCTGTGCACTGCTAATGGGCAGGAACTACTCCCAGAATGATTTACAGAGGTCTACATTGCAGCCACCTTGTTGCCCCCATTCTGTGCTCCCCTATGTCCCCTCTCCTTCTCCAGAGCTTGCTGGTGGCCATAGTAACATTCCCAATATTGCCTGAAGTACCAGCTCTCCCCTCCCTTTAGGCAGCATTTGCTCTAGGAAACAATCTTGAGTGGCAAACTTGAGTACCTCACACTTACAGCCATTTAAATCTCTCTGACCATTTCACAGCAGGCTGCTTTCTAACATTTGCCAGATGCAATTGGCCCAGCACATTCCCCTGCCTTCCCCTGCCTGTTGCCAGCCTTGATTGCTGCTGATCTGCTTTACAGGAGAGCAAGACTGCAACACACCAGCCTCAAAGCATGGGTGACTTTGCCTGCTGGCAGCATTGCTTAGGCACCCTCTAGGCAGCCTTTTCTGCAGTTCACCCAGGTGGTGATGGTCCTGTCCTTGCCACAGAGCTTGGCTCTGCTTGTTGCACCCCGGAAGGTCAGGTCTCTCCTCTCTTCATTCTTCTCCATCCAGAGAGTTGGCTGGACTAAACCTTAGCAAGCCCCTTTGTAAGAGCTGCTGAATCAACTTGGGCACCATCTGTAGCTGGGAAACAGGCATCCTGGTTCCCCAAATGGGAAATTGCTCCTCTAAGTGTATATCCTAACCCGGACAGTTTGAGCATCCTTTGGTATGGGTGCCATGCTGCTGTGGGAGCCACTCATCTCCCAGATTACTTTAGCATTATTTTAGTTTCAGGTACAAACAGCACAGAGATTGAAAAATAAGGAGCCCCAAGGGATTTTGTGACCTCTTCCCATTTGCTGTCTCTGGATACACATGCACTCTCAGGACACCACAGACATCTAGGAGCCTCTCCTCAGAAATCATGGCAGAGCCTACCAGGAGGGGAAAGGAAAGGGGGAAGATGAGGGAGCACAAAGGCCACCTCTTCCCTTGGGCAGGCTCCAGAGGACCTCTCAGCACTTGTACAAACCCACGAACATGGACCCCTGCCCGTGCGCTGCTTGGCAGTTAATTCAGATAGTGGCTGTGCCAAGCTGAAATTGCTGCTCCAGGTCAGCTCTGTTCATTGCGTTTCCCTTTCAAATTGCTGTTTGCAGAAGTGTTCCAACAGGCTTTGCTTCCAATGCGCTTATTACTGTTTTTTTTAAAAAATATTACCTCCAAGGCATCCAGAAACATATATACAGCTTGAAGGAAAGATTTTGTTTAGTTTTTAAGCCCTTCAGTACTGTCAGATGTAATTAATTTAAGCAAGGAGATAAAAATGTAACTTACTGCAGATCCCTGTATTTCCAGACAGATCTAATAATCATTAACATTTCTGATTACTAAGTAAACAACTCGCCTAAGTATTGATCATAAATCTACGATACCACTTGGATCTATTTTAGCTTTGCACATTAGCATCAGCTTCTATGAGATGCAAATACAATAGATTCACTTGCCTATTGCTTCTCAGAATATTGTACATGTGCTGCTTCAGTATCCCAGGCTCAAATATTGCATTCCTCCCCTGGGGTCTAACGAACAAGAATTTCAAGAGGGCAGAAAATGAATTTCTAGCCCAAGGGAAAACATTTGATGAAAAAAAGTCACATTGTTAATAGTTTTCATGGAAAATGAGATGAAAGTGGGGATGAAAAAAATAATACTAGAGTGGTTTTAGCTATAAGTGCCACTGAGGGCCTGATAAAAGCTGTAGTTTGTCATTTTTGAGGCCAGCCTTTTCTACACACTGGGGCTCCCAGTAAGGCTAATACATGGTCTGCCTTACTGGGTGTAGGGCAGGAAGAAGACTGCTGCTCCCCGTGAGCATGATCAGGGAAGGGAGGCTGTCTGGTAAAACTTAAAATATAATTCAGGAAGCATTATGACATCTGGATGGATTAAAAGTAATTATTTTCATTGGATGCATTCTTTTTCATAATGAGAAGTTCTTTACTCCTGTGGCTAGCAGACACTTCCCACAAGAACCGTGAAAGCCCCATGTGTCCAAAAGAAATGTCAATGGAAATCATTTAGGTCAGCTTTCATAACACCACCTTGTATTTTGAAAGCAGCAAGCAATGTAATCTTCCTGTTTTATCCAGAAGGAATCAATGGCAGACAGGCCAGGAGGATCTCAGGGTTGGACAGCAAGTCACATTTAGGGCACGTATCTGCTGCTCTGCTCATTGCTTCAGCACCAGAAGAGGGGAAAGATGCTAAAGAGTCACTGCATGCACTAACGCATCCCCTCCTTGAAAGAGAGGGATGGTGACTGCAGAAATCCATCTTTATTGTTCTTGGATTCATTATGAGTAGCAAACTGATGTGCAATACAAAAAAATCACGTATAAAAGCCAAGCAGACCTGAAGTGCCAAGGGATCTTACAGGAGCTCCTGGTGAGGCAGCATGCAGCTGAGGTAACCAGCTTCTCCAAGCTGCTAATTACCTCAGTCCGTTTTAAAGGGAGGGAACAAAATGTCACGATGACATATTTTACTTTAGCTAATCAATGCTGTAGGCTGAAAACAAAAGAAAATAGCCCCCAAGAATTCGCAATAACCTTCTTTGGAAACCTTTTTTTTTATATATATACTTAGCTGCTGCAAAACAGAAGAGGATAAATAATGGAATGCAGGAGAACGGCTTGCTATGCTTCTCATCTCTGCTAGGCGGCCTTCAGCACAGGCACAGCTCTGAGCTAAATGCTCTGTGATGACCAAGACCAGACACACAGCAGCTTCCCGTGCTTCTCCACCAGCTGCCTCACCGCTGCTCGCATCAGCTGGGCTTTTTCCTTGGTCCTCAGCAAGCCCCCACTGAGCTGATGCTCCTGTAGTGTTAGGACTCAGGGTGGCTGGCAGGCCCAGGTGGTGAGATGGGACAGACCAAGCCATGTCCTGCATGCTCTTTCAAAGCGCAGGATGAATGAACCAAGTCCAGGCTCTTTTTCTTTTTTTTTTCCTGTTAAATATGTGCAGAGCTTGGGGGTGTTTGGGGAGGATGTCCTGTTCCTCCTCTTTCCCAAAACTGTTTGCTTACCACTAACGCAAACATGCTTTCGCTGCCTCACTGGCATACACAGAGGCTTCTCACAACCCTTGGTATCAGACTCCCTCTGTGCTGAGAGGGGAAGGAAAGTGAACAACCTTCCTAGAATAAACTTGACTATATAAATGAATCTTCATGAAATGAGAAGAATTTCAGCAAAAGTTTCCTTTTTGTTTTTAAATTTATTTTAAAACAAAAAACATTCTGTTGAAAACTTTCCTTTAAGAAAACCAAATAGACAAGTTGAAAAGGAACTGAAGTCATTGACTAGAAAGTAATTGCAATACCAAAAGTTTGTTAGGTGACACATGTGACTGGGCTATTACAAAAACAGTTTACAGAGAAGGGCCAACAAGAAATCTATCAATGAATAATTTTATTTATATATTCTGTCTTTATTCTGACAGGACACAAGGACAAACTTAGAAGTCTCTACTTAGCACTGAAAATGAAAGCAGCAGCATAGGACAGACGAAATGTCTGCTACAGGTCACTTAACAAAGAACAGTAGATAGACAGTTTCAATTTATTTTCTTTCTTTTATTTTTTTAAGCTATTAGCTGGAGACTTTGGTAGCCTTTTCCTTTCCCAACAGAAAGCTATAAAACAGGAAAAAGACTCAAGAGCTTCTAGGGATATGATGGCAACGGTTTGCTGGAAAGTTAAAGGGAAGAGGGAGTTTCGGAGGATGGGCAGCTCTCTAAAGGAACAGTATTAAAAGCACACACACATGCTCTGCCAGTGCGGAGGAAGCATCGCAGGAGAGCAACTTGGCTCTCTCAGGAGCTCTGCAACAGCCTGAAACTTGAGAAGAGTAAGAAAAATAGGAAATAGGGTAAGTTATTCAGGAGAAGCATGACAGAGGAGCTTGAATTTCTAAGGATGAAATCAAAGGACAAGGCCAAAGACATATAATGGATCCGGAGAACAGCAACATTAACAGGCAAGTATGTAAATTAATAGATTTGCAAGACAACAGTGATCACTTCTCAGTGGGAAGGGAGCAGCTGGCACTGAGGATCAGAGCAATTAATGCCGGTTTGCTTTAGCAGCCATTGAAAAGGACGCAGCTGGGACACGGATGGGTGGAAGAACTAACATGATACCAGAAAAGGAGCAAGCCAAAGAGTAGTCTGGTAAGGCAGAAAACACCTAAGCTTATTCCACTGGCTAGACCTGAGGAAATGCACCCAGGTTGCTCATCAGCTGGTGTGGGAACACAGCAGAAGTGCTAGGAGTTTTTGTTGAGCACTTAGGGAA
>NW_010207850.1:117422-136256 GCF_000695765.1 Mesitornis unicolor
GGACAATGGGAAGAGAGACAAGCAAGATGCTAATCTTAAAAAAAAAGAATTACTGAAACGTCCAAGGCTAATAGAGCAAGTTGCTTCAATTTCAATTCCTAGAAAAGCACTGTTTATCTAAAAGCACAAGTTATCTTATTATATGTGAACATGCAGTAAGCAACCAAGCTACAAGCAACCACCATCACCAATTCATTAAAAATGATCACATCAAATCAGTCTAGCTTTTAACTCATTCCCATACCAGGATGTAAAATGTAAGAGAGGCTTGGGCTTTTGTTTGTGATTCTCTCCCCCTCATTGTTTTGGTTTTTAGGTGGGTTTTTTTTTCTTCCACATTCAGCTAGGTTTGGAGAGCAGAAATAATTGGTTAATGTGTGAAACAGACTGACCTCGAGGTTCTTGGGAATACAGAAGTTTAATAATGTGCCATGAAATGAGATCTCTTTAAGGTTTATTTTTATTTATTTATTTTACACTTGCTATTTTGTGTCTTTGGATATCCAGGCTGCACAAGCTGGCTCTCCACTGCGACACTAGCCCTACAAAGTATTTCTTTAAACCACACCGTAAGAATAAGATTTACATGGCAACCTGGGGTTCACAAATGCCAGATGACTGTAAATACACATTTCTGTGTGCACATGAAAGCGCACTGCAGTGGCATCCAGAGCTGTTTTAAAAATAATTATCTGCATTAGTCATGGGGTTGAGCAAGGAACGCTTTTATAAAGGCAGAGTTGTCAGCCTCCATCCACACTTAGTGGAGCGTGGGGAGGTGCAGGCAGAGATCTAATCTATTAAACCAGTTGATAAATACCTTACACCACCCAGCACAAAAAATTAAGCTGTGAACTATACAACATATGTGAATTATCTGCTAATATTATTAGACAGGAGCTTACAGTACAATGTTACTGAGAAGGCAGCAAAACTTGGGTTGCAACTCCCAAGGAGTCAGACTCCGCTGCACAGCTGAACAAGGGAATTCAGTGCCTGCTGTTGCTGGGTCTTCAAGGGACACCTGCAATTTGTTTCATACAAAAAAAAATGTTCGTGAGCTGTTGGACATGAATACTCTACCTCCTCCAAGTTTTGCCAGATCTTCCCTCATTTAGATCAAAATCTCTTTAGCTAAAAACCCCTATATCCACCACAAATGAAACACTGCAACAAAAAGTACTTTTATCAAGATATTCATTGTGACTACAAAGATAATTTAAAAAACCTGCAGCCAATCAACTTTTGATGCTCTTCATGAAAGAAAACCATCAGCACAGATGAGCTGACTGGGATTGCATGAGACGCATCCAAAATGCCCCAAAACAAACACAGGGCCACAAATGCAGGGGGCAGGAGTGGACCATTACAGGTCATCAATGCCCTTGGGACGATTTGCCTGCCATTACTCTCAGTGTCTCCTTTGCAACTTCTTTAAATCACCCCTTCATGGAGAGAGAGGTCTCCAAGGACAGGGCACAGCACACTCGCTCCTGGAGCAGAGACCAGGCAGTTGCTGTGCCAGGGGCTGGTGAGCAGCTTCCATGTGCTGCAGCTGCCTAAGGAGGGGTACATGGGCCTTGGGAATTTCAGGTGAGGGGCAGGAGGCCGAGAGACTTCAGGGATGCACAGGAGGAGAAACCTGGTGGGTGGCTGCAGGCTGTTCATTGTGAGGGAAAGGGGCCAGCTTGCAGGCTGTGCTACCAGGTGTGAGCGGCAGGCAACCTGAGTGGGGGCCTCGCTTACAATAAGTGATGGGGATATAACAGAGGAAGATAGTAACACTGGGAAGTTGTGGACTGTGATCCAGAAATCTGGCTACTTGCAAGTTATCAAGACACATATAATATTCAGATTCTTAACCTCTTAACCATCCCAGTTGACTCAGTACATGAAATTCCCCTCACCTAAATAAATCAAGCAACTGACAACCACTGGCCAGTGAAAAAATCCAACAAACTGACCTCAGCTTTTTAATTGTTCCATCCTCAATAAATAAGAGAAAACTAAAAAACCTTTTCAACAAAACCTCTAAGTTATCCTCTTTTCCTTTAGCAACCACCTACAACACATGCACATAACTGGAGACTGCACTGCAGACGCCATCTGTTCCAGCACAACAGCAACTCACCCACTTCTACCCACTCGGCAAGACCAGAATTTAACACTGCCTGCTGTGTGTGCAGGGGAGGCACATGTGTTGCCAGTGATGGAGGAGAGCAAACTAGGATAAGGAAGGGACAGTCACTGCTAGAGGGGGAACAGAGTGCAGCTGAGATGATCACTTCTCTTCAGAAGGATGCTAAGTTTGCTACACTCAAGAAGGGGGACAAATTCACCCTAGGAGAAAAAAATGTTTCACAATCTTGTAAACATATTAGTCCTGATGCAGCCACCCAACCCTATTACTAGTGTACCACCAGCTACAGCCAGTAATACAATTGTTTGTAGTGTGAAACTTCTCCAGTGCAGAACTCCACAGAATATTTTCTGCAAGTGGGGCATCCCATGGAACATGTGTAAATCACTTGCTTGAAAGAGTCCAGTGCAGAGCCACAAAGATGATTGAGGGAGTGGAGCATCTCCCTTATGAGGAGTGGTTGAGGGAGCTGGGTCTCTTTAACTTGGAGAAGAGGGGACTGAGGGGTGACCTCATTAATGTTTATAAATTTGTAAAGGGCAAGTGTCAGGAGGAAGGAGCCAGGGTCTTCTCAGTGACAGCCAATGACAGGACAAGGGGCAATGGGTGCAAGCTGGAGCATAGGAGGTTCAATCTGAACATAAGGATAAACTTTTTTACTGTGAGGGTTACGGAGCACTGGAACAGGCTGCCCAGAGAGGTTGTGGAGTCTCCTTCTCTGGAGACAATTAAAACCCGCCTGGACACGTTCCTGTGTGACCTAGTCTAGGTGATCCTGCTCTGGCAGGGGGGTTGGACTGGATGATCTTTCGAGGTCCCTTCCAACTCCTACCATTCTGTGATTCTAGGAGCTGGCATCTGTCATGGGATGGGCAGAGGACTACAACTTAGCCTGCAAGTTCAGTTCCCTGATCTGACAGTGCTGCTCTGTGGCTGCAAGCACCACATACTGTCTGCACCTAACCTTACTCCTTCAGAGAACAGGTGCAACTAACTGCATCTCACACTATTGGAAACCAAGCTTTGCTTGGCAACAAGATAAAGATGCTCCCAGTACCTTATCCATTGGGGGCTATACAAAAAAATGTATCCTTTTGCAAAATTTCAGCTATTGCTACTTTTCTCCCCCCATAAATAGGGAATACAAGAAAGCTAGCAAGATCCTTGCATTTGAAAAGATTTCTTTTCTGTATGAACTTTTCAAACAATCAGTGCAGCTCCATCAAGATCGTTTCCATAAAGCAATAGGAGCACAGTGAGAAAAGTCTTTTAACCAAGGTTTCAATCCTCTTTCCAGAAAGGGCTCTGCACTATGTGGGCTTCCTCTTGAGGCATGTTGCCAATGCTTTACTTCCAGTTTCTATGACTTTCTTCTTTCTTGCTTGCTATACTTGGATAATCCAAGCTCTGTGGAGTACTGATCCCTTTTCACTTGTATGCTTCAGAAACTCTCTCAGTTCACACAGCCCAACTTCCGCTCCTCAAATGTCTGCTGAAATTATTTGTGGCATCATTTCTATCAGTGAACAGTTATTAAAAAAGAGTACATTTACTTGTTTCCATATTTAGTCTGATGAGAAGGAGGGTATCATACACCTGCTTCCTTACATAGCGTTGTTTGGTTGATTGTGCACGTATAAACTGTTTCGTCTGCCCTCTGAACTAGCTTCAAAGCCCTTCGGAAGAAGGATTGCATTTGATAGTTATTTGCACAGTGTCAAGCACCCTAATTGTATCAGATGATAAACTTGATTAATAATTGGTTTGATTAAGGAAACAAGACAGGTTATGTAAGTCAATCTGTTTAAATATATGCTGAATCCAATCATGGTGAGATAAAATATTTTATTTTTCCTAATCTCTGCCATCTGAACTCCCTCCTTGAATACCAAGAAATTTCTAAGTCATTAGCCTTAAAAAAAATAATCCACAATCTACATAAACTTTTAATGACAAAAAAGCAAACAGATGGCTTTAAAGCAAGCAACATTCAGTGTTAATTGCACACATAAATCTATGCATGTATTACAGGAATCTACAAAGGCAAACACTATGCATATAAATAATAAAATCAGGTTATATACAGATTTTTTTCAAAAGTGTGAATCAAGTTTTTACTTTATACAGAGATTTCCACTGTGGCACAGTGGAAAATAGCACTCCTTATTTATATTACCTGTATTGCCATCTTCATTTAGAACCCTCCCCCTTTAAAATTCTGTTTATGGTTGAGACTTCAAACTGAATTTATGCCTTCTCTACTTTTGTTATTCACATACATGTTCTATTTTTTATATATGTATATATACACACACACACACACACACACACATATATCTGTCTATACACCGCCTTCCTATCCATTTGATAGAGAAAGAGACAGTGTTTGAATGTAATACCATTTAAGCAAATATTTAAGACTCCTCTTGCAACAGCAGTTGCCAAGATGGGGTTTCTTAGTTAAACAGCTGAGGTGCTTTAAACTAATTTTGCCCTTTTTTAACCAGGCCAGTTCTGTGTACCTCCTTCTGTATCTGTCAAGTTGTAGCTGTAGCATTGCCCTGCACAGGGACTGCAGTTCCAAACAGCTCAAGTTCCTTAGTAAAACTCCAAGAGGAATGGAGAGAAGGAAGATTAAGCAGCTCCATTCGAATTGTCATGCTCCTGCTTCTGCAGAATGTCTAATCACACTTTGGTCCTGTAGGCCTTCTATGTAGCATCCAGGCTCTGTTCAGTCCTAACTTCACTTGAGCTCCTCCTCAGTTCCTGCTTTCCTCTTCATAAGTAGGCACATTATTCACTGTGTAAGGAAGAGCTCCTATGGAGAGGTGTTATATTCTCACCTGCGTGCCCAAGACAGCTCCAGACTCTTACCCATACTCTGACGTTTCCTTGGATGCAGCAGGCAGAGCTACGGCAGTGGCAGAGGTAACATCATCACCATCAATTTACTGTGAGTAATTCTCACAGAGGACAAAAAGGACATTCTCTATTCAAAATGCAAGTGCCCTCAGCAATAATTTTTCTGAGGAATGCTTAAGGAAAGGGAGTAGATTTTCTTGTCATAATATTTCTTAAACTAGTAAAAAAAAAGCTCGGCAGCACAGGTGAAAATGATACAGCCATGACTTTTCTGAACAGAAAATGACACTTGCAGCCGGTCTGGATACAGCAACAGAATTCTTCAAAGGCAAAAGACATTTCAGTCTTTGGCACGTAACCTAAAAGTTAGAGTCACTACATCCTTTTAGGCTAAGTATTATGCATTAGCAACTTGGAACCTTTGGAAACCAACGAGCTTATGCTAACTTGGAGTTTGTATAAATGAATGCAGAGCTCAAAAGCTACACTACATTTACATTACATTTGTATTAATTCTTTTGAATGGGCACAAGCAGAACTATCCAGATTAGAGCTGAGGACCCACATACTCAAAAGTGACAACAAATTGCTCTGTAGTTTGCAAGGAGTAACATTCAATATTTAATTTTAAATGAGAATTTAACAGGTCTAAAAGCTCAGAGCATTTGTACTGACACAGAAATCTCCAAAGGCCAAAATTAAACTTAAATAGGATCAAACCCATTAGCAATCAGTATTCCTGTAGTATTCTGTGGGGTACATTGATGAATACAGTGACTGTTTTTCACACCCCATCCACCTCAGTATTACTATCAGCATTACTGAGACCTTAGCCCACACCATCATGAGTGACAGTGCAGCCCGTGTGCCCCTGATGCAATTACCCACTGTGCTTGAGACACGGAGCTACTGTGCAGGACACCTTTTCTATTGGCGCTGAATAGTTTATTTTTTAAATCACAATCAACACATGGAAGAACTAAGGGACATTTATCCTGCTATGGACAATGTTACATCTTCTATGGGTGGATGCTAAATTCAATGGAACAGGAAAAATAAATCAGAAAACTTCTGCTTTAAAATACAGGATGTTGCAGGTGTCTGAGCTCCCCAATAGCAGTGTCAGACTGACACACGAGATTGCGCATGAGCTAGACTGAGCCTGGCCTTTTAGGATGCTCCAATGAAATACTGGTGTCCCTCATCCTTGGAGAGGGACCTGGGAAAATGAACTGGCGCTGAACCCAGAGGTCAGTAACAGTGCTCTCAGTCTTCCAAATGTCTTCCAGTTATTGTCACATGGCCCTTCTTTTTAACAAGTGGAAAACTTCAAATTTTGTCATTCAAATCACAAGACAAGTTTTCTCAGCAGATTAGCTTTTGCATGTGCTACCATTGCATATTTATTTTTTGTACATGGAAATCAACTTAGTTACATTATACTAGAATTGACCAAAAAAGGGAATTTAATCCCTAATCAAGATGGAATAGGATAATTTTTATTTTTTACAATATTTGTTAAAATATTTTACTTTGAGTACTCTAAGGAACATAAGCTTAATTTATGTCACTGAGATACAGCACCAAGAAGATATACATGGAAATAATACATATATTTGGAAATGGCAGTTTGACATATATGTTCCCAATTGTCTTTGGCTGATATGAGTTAAATAAAGACACCTCTTCCATACTCATAGAATCACAGAATGGTTTGGGTTGGAAGGGATCTTAAAGATCATCCATTCCAACCCTCCTGCAGGGACACCTCCCACCAGACCAGGTTGCTCAAAGCCTCATCCAACCTGGCCTTGAACACTTCCAGAGAGGGGGCATCCACAACTTCCCTGGGCAACCTGTGGCAGTGTCTCACCACCCTCATAGTAAAGAATTTCTTCCTAATATCTAGTCTAAATCTACTCTCTTCCAGTTTAAAACCATTCCCCCTCATTCTATCGTTACCTGCCCTTGTAAAAAGTCCCTCCCCAGCTTTCATGTAGGACCCCTTCAGGAACTGGAAGACTGCAATAACATCCCCCTAGAGTCTTCTCTTCTCAAGGCTGAACAGCCCCAACTCTTTCAGCTGCTCCTCATAGGGGAGGTGCTCCAGGCTTCCTGGTGGAGCACCTCGATCCTCTGTGGGGTTGCTGGTACTCTAAGGATTTTAAAGGTTTGCCTTATGGACAGGAATGGAATACCTTGGTGCTTTGACTTGTCTGGACACCCTTAATGCTAGGCATGCTGAGGCCCTCTTCTCCCCACTGGCAATCAGCTGCACAAGCCTTGCAGATACCACCATGGGCTTGGAGTCCACTTGTGCCTTATCTCCTCCAAAAGGTGCTTCTGCACCCTATCCTGCTCACAGGCTGCGACAACACTGGTACATCTTTCTGTAAACTGTTTCATACGGATTTCCAACAAGACCTTCATCTTAGTAGCTTTGTACATACCTAAAAGAGATTTCAACCTGCGTGCACATCCCATGTTCGAGTGGTCCAGATGGTGGTTTTTGGTCTTATACAATCTTTCACTGAGATTTCATTGAATTCATAGCTTCACCATGAAGGATTATTGGCCTCAAGCTTAAAAATACTAATCAGTAGGCAGAGTCATGTCTTGTAAACAGCAAAAAGTGCTTACTAACAATCATCCCAGTTCTTAACCGAATCCCAAACATATTTTAAGGTCAATGCTCTATCCATCTGGTAGCGTTGGATTAATCTTCAGTGTGTTTTCTATTTTGAAACTTATAAACTTGCGTTTTACATACACACATAAACAGAAATAATTCAAGAACAGCATCACTGGGGTCTGGTTTGTTGTGAAAATGTGACAAATACCCTGGAGCAACAGAGGGTGTAGAAGACACTACTACTCAGACACCTCTGGGGAGCACTGTGAAGACACAGAAAATCCCAAAAGGAAGGATAGTCTGCATATTTTATACATAGCAGCAAAAAAGAAAATATATGCTCAAACAATGGTTTATGTGGGCTTGTATCTCAGGAGTGCAAAGATTTATTGGTCTAATTAATTGAGACAATCTTCTTTTATAACAATTGTTGCAAGTGAAAGATTGCTAAGAATTTGTGGCTTACTTGGTTGCTTTACTTCTCCAGCAAGCTATTTTTGAAAGAATTGCACACTGTATCTATACAGAGCAGACATTTTCCATACATGCTTGCTTGCTTAGATAAAATTCAAGCTGAAGCCATATATGGATTTTTTTAAAAAGTATTAAAAAGGTCAGAATCTTCTTCATGCGACTCTTATTTTCTTCTTGAATAAACCCACAGTAAAACCATATAGCCAAAAATGCTTTATTTCACCATTAGCCATATAACCAATAAGCATAACATGGTGGCTGTAATATTTTTGTTCAAAACAGTTCCAAAATCCAAGAAAACTATACTGAAAACATTAACCAATATTTTATTCCTATAAAAATAAAAATGAAAATGATACATTCATTTCAAGAAGTGTCTGCATTTTTAAACAATAAATTAAGCTTTGTAATATCAACATCAATTTACATTTCAAATTATTTAAAAGAAAAGTACAGCTTAGAACACAAAATAAGCTCTTTCCTTACCTTCCAAATACATCAAATACATTATTTTAATGCACTGGCACCCAAGATCTCAGAAGAAGAAACTATAGAGTGCTACAGAAACAACCATTAGAAAGCCCAAAACAGCCAGAGTCATTGAATGGATATTATCTTCCAAGCTTTTTCTACGTCTCTGACAAAAACTCTAACTGAACAAATATGAAGATTCAAACTTAATGACTAGAATAGTGGAATCTTTTGCAGAGCTTATCAAAAACTCCCAAACCTTTGGCTTTCCCAAGTGGTACATAACTTATTCCAGTACTATTAAGCACATTTCTGTATCAGTTGCAATGAAGGTTAGTTTTAACCAATCATCATTTGTTATTATGAATGCCTGGCAGATTTTCAAAGCCTTGGTAGGACTGCCCCCATTATTTATCTTGTATTTCTCTTTTAAGGTTATACAATGAAGTGTGAAAACCTAAATAAATTTAGTACTCACTGCACAGGTTATGGGAATAAAAGTGTTGATACTTGTAATTTATTTTGAAAATCTGAATCTGAAATATATTTACATTTGAGCACATATACTAATTCCCCACTGAATTTCTACAGACAGTAATTTAACTTCTATAAAAAACTAGGACAGCAACAGTTATACCCGCTTTTCATTCGTGTGTGCTAAGCTTTCAATCAGAAGGGCACTGATCAAGAATAACTCCACTGCTACCATGCTAACCTGCTGCAATTGAAGGAAATGAAGACCATGAAAATTAACACTGCTGGTCTGAGCTTCTTTTTCCTGGAATGAACCTAAGGTTTTCACTGTTCCTTTTAAAATAAGATTAAGATTTTTATTTTTTTTCTTTTTTTAAAGCGTCAATTCTAGCTTAGCACATGAAGACTTCCCAACACTTGGGAGAGCAAAGTCCCAAGACTTCCTATTTACAAAACGGTTATTCTGCAAAAGGCTGATAGAAATACGATGCTAGGCTGGTTTCAGTTGGTAATTGATGATATGGATGTTATGGTAATGGATTTAATAGATGTAGCAAAGCATCTGTTTCCTCTTAGCTTACGTGGCAACCTCACTAGCTACCCAGTCACATTCAGATTTCATTTATGTCTCAGAAAAAGACACCAAATGAAAACAGCCAAAATAATTTTTGGAAGGAAATGATTTAACTCTTCTTTAATGTTACTTAAAAGCATGAAGCAGTAAATGAGGAAAAAGTTCAAAGTAAAATTATTTTCTAGGTCATTTTCACAAAAATTAAATCCTATCAACAGTAGGGCTCTTCAGTAAAGAAATTGCTCCAAGATAAATGATGCATTTAAACACAGAAAAGTGTTCTGCAAAGGGAAAAAAAGTCTTGCATTTCCCACCACTACCTTATCTGTTAAAAACATTTTCATCTTCACAATTTTTTTTTAATAAAACCCAGGTCTTATCTGCCCTGAACAAAACATCTCCTATATGTTTTTTCAAAATATATCTCTGATTTTTACCAGTGTTAGCAGCTCTGTTTAAATCCCTCAGTGAAGAGCTCAGTTCAGACTGGTCTGAACACCACGTTGCATCTTCAGCAGGTGTAAGTAACGTCGTATCTTAAGCAATAGCAGCATCACTTAGCCTGTATATGATGAAGCCAGTTTTACACTTGTGGGAAATCTCAAAGTGTTTTTATAAGGTAAAAAAATGACAACTCAAGAAACGACTTGATGAAAGCCAAAAAAAACAGAAGTTGAGCAACTAACAGTACACTGAAGTGTTTTATGAATGTCTGTTAAAATCAATGCTTTAATATTTTAAATAAGAATTTCATGAAAGATTCAAAACCTGTAGCTGAGGTCAAAATAACACACAATCTAAGACTCTTATCCCAATCTCTTATCCAAGTAATCTGCAACAAAATTAGGAGAGTCAATAAAAGCACATTTTACTCCCCAGTCCCAAATCCACCTCTTAAGAAGAATTTGTCTTAAAAAAAACCCAAACAATAATTAATAGTCTTCTAACTGCAGCCAAAACTAAACAGAGTGTCAACAGTCCACACAGTTTGCTTTTTCCACTGTGTTTTCGGTCCTCAACAATTGCTCTTTTTATCAGTGGTCAAATCAGACCACTACTGTCACAGGGAAAGTCTGAGCTGAGAAATGGCTACATCTATCAATATCATGCACTACTCCTTCTTTTTCATTCGGAGAAACTTACTTTTTCAAGATGACAAATTTCAGTCACTGTGGATACTATCATTTGAAGCTTGTACAGCTACTGAACAACTGGAACATTAAATATGGTACAATACATTAAAAGTAAAGAGTATCGTATTAGATTGGTACATTTAAACTCTTAATATAATACCACTGTTAAATAGACAGTCATCCTAAATGGCTTAACAGTATCAGTGTCAGAACTTAGATGCAAGAGAATCCATTTAATCAAAACATTATGTTTTATATAATGAATTAATCATTCACTTGGCTTTCAACTGCCTTTGAACAAATTATTTCATGACAAAACTTTACCTTCTATACAGTTTTAATTAATAAATGCTTTTAACCAAGTAGTCTAATTGCAAGTTACCAACTGACATACAAACATTTCCCAGTGCACATTCTTTCTGGAAAGGCTTTATGTGAATGAGTAAAATAAACTTGTCTTTAAAGACTACATTTCATGATATAACAATATAACAAGTCATTATCAGTGAAATAACTATGTTTAAATTGTAACTGATTTAATAAGAACCATGCATGTTTACTTTCAACATTTTCAATCAGTGGGCCATTTATGCATTTAGTCTGACACATAAGAACACTATTTACAGGGAAGAACTTCCATTGTAAAACATTATCATAATATGTTTGTAAAAAAGCAAATGCATAGTTCATTAGATATGTCAGAACTACAGTTGTTTTGAAATATATATATATTTTTAACCAAGTATTGCATAGTAGAAAAAAGGAGGGGGAAAAAAAAAGAACCAACTGTTAAAACATGAGTGTATATGAAGAGCTATTGCTGAATTCTTAGGTACATTTTGCTTTTATCTAATTTAGTACCAGTATCTAAAAGACAGGATTATTGAGAGCAAAACCCTGGACTACAAATTAAATGGGTTTTTTGTTTGTTTGTTTTCTTTTTTTCAAAACACCACCACTACTCAAGGTTTGGTTGTGTTTTAATGATTCATATTTCATACAACCTGTTACACAAAAGGCATTCATGGTTTACGGCACCATTTTTCCTATTTTCAATACCTGGTAAGATCTGCCCCTCCACCTCCATCTCAGAAGTGCTCCCCTGTAATATTTCTGAAAAGTCTGAATAGGCATTTTAGTTACTTACGTATCAAATATAAAGCCACTTATTTAAAATCTGTTTAATTCTGAAGAACAAATGTCAATGTATTTCACAGTGATGAAAACCTCAAAAGCTTATTACTTCCTCTTAATCCACCGCAATGCTAGAAATTTTGAATGCTTATTGTTGTGATCCCACAAGCACAGGCAAAAAATTAAGGTTAAACTGTTTATGAAGGTTATAGAGAATCCTGACTTCACAGCAATTGCTTGACAGTTTTAAATTTTGTGTTATCAGTTTAAACTCCTACCAACAATAACAACAACAGAATCAATCAACTCTGTGCCTTTTTAATTTCCCAATTCTTGTGGAAACAAAAGCCAGCATTTAGAAGATGTTTTCATAATTATGGTTTCAGTGTGAGTTCAGATCTAAGGCATACATCATTCAGTGCAAAGTCAACACACACTACACAGAGAAGACAAAACCCCCTTCATTCTCGCCTATGGACCCTACAGGTACATGTGCAAAACCCAGCAAGACTGAAATAAAGACGGACACAATGTACAAGATATTTGCTTAGTTAATATTTGCTCTATGGTTTAAAAAAAATAAATCAGATATTACAGAGATTACTATTGTTATAGCTTTGAGTATTTTCTCAGTGACCAGCAATGTCAAAGAAGTTATTAAAATCCAAATAAGAGTTCAAAAATGGTACTACCAAAACCATCTAAGTTTACCAGAACAAGAGCAGCATTTGTTGTCACAATATGACCATCATCATTTAAACACACACATACTAATATAAGTCAAGCCTATACCACGTATCTCGAGACTGGAGTCATATACAGAATAAATTTACAGTGTTTTGGTAATACATATTCAACATGAAGAAACATAAATAGCAATAGGAATACAGCAATAACCTTGAACACAAACAAATCATAAGTTAAATCAAGTACTTCCATGAAAGAAGCTTTTTTTCTCCTTGCCTCTTTCAGTTCTCGACAAACTATTAATTGCAAGTCATGCCAACGATACGGGATGACTTTGAGACCTGGGCATAACAAAACCTTTTTCAGGAGAAAAAAAAGAAAAAAGAGAGATGTTTTAACAGAAATGCACACATATAACAAAGGAGGCTTTTGTTAACCACCCAGCAGGCATAGATTCCTTACCGCCCACTACTCCTCACATAGGAAGGAGCCACTAGGTTTTCTCACCGCTCAGTATTCTCTCTCACAGCAGCAGGCAGCCTGCGCTTGTACAACACTTTTCCACGTGCATTTTTCAAAAAAGCTTCTGAGCAACCTGTGC
This sequence comes from Mesitornis unicolor, assembly GCF_000695765.1. Classification (NCBI taxonomy): domain Eukaryota; kingdom Metazoa; phylum Chordata; class Aves; order Mesitornithiformes; family Mesitornithidae; genus Mesitornis; species Mesitornis unicolor. Next base: position 130,605 of record NW_010207850.1, read on the forward strand.
ATGTCCAGTAACATTTTACATTTGGAGTCACAGACAGATTGAGTAACCAGATGCAGTTTAGCAAGTTAAGAGCAAACCAGAGTTATGGTTTCTCGCCTTCCAATCTGTGCCCAATCAAGCAAGGGGATAATGATCCAAAATATTACAAAAACACCAGTGAAAATGAAATCTGGAATGCAGTACATAAGAATGAACACAAAGCTATTCACCCTTCAACCTATCAAAGCCAAGAAGCTTTCCCTGTTGCCAATTACCCTGCAGGGGACACTGCAGGTCACAATTAAAACTCTTTGAATCCGTAAAGAGTAACTAAGTATCTTCTTTAACTACTTATGTAATCTTGACGTAAGGAGCAAGTCTACAGAAGACAAAAGTCAGCAATTTAGCACATCCTACATTCACTTTTCAGCTATCTCCTGGGGAAAAACCACAATCTTCTGGTAACACATGAGAGATGCATATCATACAGCTGTGGCAGCTTCTATAATGAAACTCCAGATATAAATGATAATATCCATATTACAAACTATAATTCTAAATTATATCTGAGTATGTGCGTGTATACATATCTAAAAAGAAAACTATCTAATTTTCTCTTTTATACACATATAAACATCTGGCTAATATGCCCCATAAAATTTTTTCCTTATTTAGGACTAATCTTTTAAATAACAGAGTTTTAAACAGCCCCTTAGAATACTTGTTTAAACACTATTTAAAAATTAAGAACTATCCCAGGGTAATCAAAAGCACACATAAAATAAATTAAAATCATACAAATGTGGTTATATTGTTCATTAAGTCCAATTCTCCCATTTGAAATGAAATGGAGACCAGTGTACCTTAGGGTGAATTATCCATCAATGCACAAATTCGTTCTCTCTTTCCATGTAAATCTTCAGGTGAATTTAGCTGCACTTCCATAAAGCAAGAAACACAGTAAATCCACTGAATTCTTGCAAAAAGGGAGTTGCGTTTCTCTAGATAAGAGGAGTTTTTAGTGAAGGGCCACAAGGCAACATTTTACCACCATCTGAACACTAGCAACACCTGTGCCCTCATAAGCTTCACACTTTGAATTAGCAGCAACACATGTGATGGGTTCAGTAGTAATTTTTCTTCCAGTATTGGATTAGACTACTTTGCATATACAGCGAGTCAAAAATCTAGTACTTGTGTGCAACATTAAGCCACATTTACATCTGAGAACTCATAAATACACATGGAAACAAAGGTGACAGAGAATTAAACCTTGTTTTAAATTGTTTTCAGTCCACATATAGAAACAGTAGTGAAAAATAAGTATAAAGGAGATGGACAGCAGAAACAGAAGAAAAGAAGTACAATAGCCGAAACTGTAAGAAGTAGGTCACTGTTAAAAGGGCAAGTTACAATTAAAATTGATCAACAAAAGATATAGACTGTACCATCTGCAAAAATGTTTAAATGCAGCATTATTTTGCACATCACATACAGTAGATGTGATTTCTAAGATGCATATCCTAACAGCTGGCATATAGATTTCTGGTAAATGAATACTTAATTTCTCCAGCTCTTACTGTACAGTAGTTATGCATTAGTCTTTAAAGCTCTTCATCAGCCTTTTAGAAGTCAAGGTTACATTTCCATGAATATTTAGTGTCCTGATAAGAAAGTTACAAATATTCACCTTCAATGAACTTTCACACAATACAAAGATATTAAATACCTTCTTATGTGGAATAATTTCAATACTATGAGTTTTTTTGTTGCTATTTCAAAGGCAACGACACGAGGACCTTTGTAACTTCCGAAGTGAAGGGTGTTTTAAGGCAGTAAAAGATATGTATTAAGGTTTCCATGATTGTTTATGGTTGTCTATGTGAATGAAGCATATTACACAGAATTGCTCTCATATATTTATCTACATCACTGTTATACTGTACATGATTTAGCAATCTTCTTGAGAAATTTAAAGTGCCAGAGTTCAAATGTGCTCATCTGTCTTTTTGTGGGCTTCCAGTCCATTCTAGTTGCTTTCAGAAACAAGCCCTTGCTTTACTTAAAAAGCAGTCTTTGCAGGGGGAAAAGAGAATTCATCCTTCACTGCTGTGCTAAGTGGAATCCACTGGTCGAACCAATCCTTCTTTGTAAACACGAAGAATAGCTTCACAAACAAATTTGTACTGACTCTGTATAAGAATGAAAAAACAAAAATGTTTAAGGATGATTAGTTAAACTCCTGATTAAACAGCAGCATTGCATAGGACTAACAGGCACACTGTTTCTTTTTCTCCTGGACAACGATATGAGAGGAGATACAAAGATGGAAGGAGAAAATCCAGCTCTCCTGGCTGTGTTCACAGTAAACAAAGGTAACGTTTACTTTTCTATGAAGAAGAAGCATTAAAAATCTCACAAAAGGAAAACACAATCCCCAAACTCAAAAGAACGCCTACTTAAATCTCAGGGTATAGGATTTATTTGTAACAGCTATGCAAAATTTATATGATTCTTCTGGTTTCAAGTTCAACTAGTTATTTCAGTTCTTTATACATCTCATCTAGTTTTTGGTACTGTTAATCTGATTATGACAAGTATTCTAACCTTGCTAATCCTGAAGTTATATATTACTGGACACATTCATGTTACGTGACTGAAAATGCATTTAAAGTTACCACGTAGGATATATAGGTCCAACTGCCTTGCTAAAAATTCTTTTTTAACTTTTTTTTTAAACCACCTACACTATTGCATAAGATAGTGTTGTTTTGTTTTCAATTTGTGATCAGACCACACATCTCCTTTTGTAACAGAATGGGACCAAAAGCTTTGGAATGAATATTTTTGAAGAGTAGCAGCCACACTGACTCTTTTGTCACCCAACCTTTTGAGCTGAATAAATTTTTATGATTAACACAATCCCAGGAATACAAGATGATGGAAAAAAAGATTAAAGCATATTTCTCCTCTAGAAGTACTTTTCACTTCTGTTAAAACCTCAAAGTGAACACCTTTCTCAAAAGCTCAATTTCATATATTCTGGGAAGCGCAGCTTCACATTTTCTAAATCCCTTTTTACATCTTGGAAATGTTCTCCCAGCTGCCCTTCTATGTCAGCTCTCGTCAACTCTCCAGGAACATCTCGAAACATTCCCTCAATATCTCCAAAAGGACAGGGCTAAAAGATAACACTTGGACTGCAAAGGACCTTAGATTGCATTTAAATACCAGTAGTTAGGAACATCAGTCTTGGCCATAACCTGCAATATATTTTCTCTTAAGTACAGAAAAACTTCAAGGAAAACTTGAGGATGGAAATGAATATTTTGCATCTCAATTCTCCTGCCTTTTCTTTCAACCCCTCAGTCAATTACTCCCACCTTCAATATTACTCTGTTCTTTTGTCTTTATTTCTTAATCACCTTGACTTTTCTCTTCATTATTATTGTCATTTGCATATTTCTACTGCCTGAACAAGCCAAGTGTGATATTTAGCTCTCTGTTCAATACTTTATTAACTCCTTTGTGTGATCAAGTCACTGAACAAATAAGAACGAACACTTCAGCATTGCTTCCTCTGACTCAGACTCTGACTACTTGTTTTCTTTGCTCTTATCTTTCGCATGTATTCTTACTGCTCACTCAGCTGATAACTACTTCTACTATGTATGTGCTAAAGCCACTTCTTTCTGTATTGTTTAATATCTCTAATTTCTCTTTAGTGGAACATAATGTTTAGTTTTTCTTAATTATTTTTTTTAAATGAAAGGCCATACAATTACACAAATTTTGTTGTAGCTTTATTATTTCAGTCAAAACTCTTGTTTTGCTTTTCCTAATGACCAAATTACAGGTCTTTGAGAAACTACAGCTTTCACATGATTAATTGACCAGTTCACAGCTCTGATTACTCTGTTCTTACTGAGTATGCCCTGTCTGATATTAACTCACAACATGCATTTGGCTGTGTGTATCATCTTAGAATTGGAGCACACACACCATTCTCACAGGGCAGCTGAAGATGCTTCAAAGCAAGGCTATTACAACGGAACAATCTGGAATGGCTTCTCGCAGAAGCCCTAAGCTGAATAGGCAATATGAGCCATGGGGCTACCTGAAATGCAGGCATGGGAATATGATAGAGCACCCAGGATAGACTAAAATGTTAACATGCAGCTCTTTGATATTCTGCTTTATCACAGCTTAGTGCTTGCTTCTGTGTCTCATTTACAGCACAGTATGCTAATTCTGCTCACTGGCTTTTCACAACAGATTCCACATACTTCAGGAATGACAAATTAGTTTCACAGTATCACTGCTACAGATCACCCCCCTCCTGACTGTGCTGATCGTGAACTGTGGAACACAGCAAGCAAGGTAAAGATTCCTATTTGACATACTCAGTTTTTGACACTCAAGGTCTGACCGTCAGTGTATTTATTGCTATTCCTCATACTCTTCAGTTACATCAAACTGTAGAGTGCAGGGATAATTCCTGTTGATTTCTTTTGTAACAGGAGGTACTTGGCATTCTGGCTAGCTGATATTTACTTCAGGTTCTTACATCTGATGCTCAAAAAGATGATTACTTCTAGAAAGTTTAAGCCTGAGATTGCTCAGTTCATTTCAGAAACTGTGGGGTATAGTGTGACCTAGTCTAGGTGATCCTGCTCTGGCAGAGGGGATGGACTAGATAATCTTTCAAGGTCCCTTCCAACTCCTAATCTGTGATTCTGTGACAAAAACTCCAGAAGTCAACATTCAGCTTCCTTAACCTTGAGGCTAGCCTTTTTCCTTTCATGATAAACTGCGTCTTAAGCTCAACTTTCATTTCTGCAAGGAACAGGTAGTGGACTCTTTAGACAACTCTCTCCTCAACTACACAGTCCCAATGCACTTCCAGAGAGTGGACTCATACTGCAATGAACAACCATAGTCCCAGCATGAACAATCTTTGCTCATAGAGCACTCTCATGTTACACAAGCGCCTGTAATTCCTGATAGTTTCACATCCTTTGATAATGCCAGACTTTTTCCCTGTCTAGTCAATCATAATGCTACCTCCTGCAGTCATTAACCTGTTAATGAATAGAATTTGTCTTCTCCAGTTACTTTCTTCCTTCTCTTGATCAAATGAAAACCAAAGCATTTTCTTTTGAGATGCAGAAATGTCCAATTTAACTGCTGACTTTTTGGGTCTAAACCCCCTTAATTCCATTTGTCACATTTAGGTCTTCGAGATAATCCACAGTTCATATTTTGTCATCAAAGTTCTACTCAAGCAAGTAGAGACTCTCATCCTTTGTCTCTAACGTCAATATATTCGTTTCCAAAGCTGACACAAAATTGCCCTCTTGATCCCAAATTGTCTTTGAACCACTTCCATCTTAAAATCACCTCCTACATTCATATTTCAGTTACTGATACTACTCAGCTTTTCCTGAATTTCATTCTTATCCTTTTTTTTTTTTCCTCCAAACTGGAGTAGTGGCACAATTTAAAAATAACATATTGTTTCTACTCAATTTCTACTCCTATAGTGGCCTCTTGAAAAGCCACTTCCTCTCTTCAAATCACACCAGAAAACCTTTGATTTTACCTTCAGTTTAATAATTTCCAATAAGGCCGTATGCTAAGAATGAAAAGCAAAACGGTATTCTAGCTTCCTGC
>NW_010207850.1:136287-140462 GCF_000695765.1 Mesitornis unicolor
TGAGAATTTAGACAAAGGACCATAAACAAATGATTTGGGCAAGTTTGACTTTGTGCATTCTAAGTACTTGCAATGTATAGAAATTAGTTATCTTTTAATGGCAAAGAAATACATATTTACAGAAAAGTTAAATACACACCTTACAAGCAAAGCAGCCTTTGCCACCATGTTATGTCATGCTAAATATAGGAAACAAGAAATATAATGGCCAAAACTGGGTAATTTAATTTTAGGATGTTTTAAAATGGGAGGAGTGCAGTATATAATCAGAAAGTAAGGCTTCTTCTCCATCACTTACTGATGTTTGCACCATCATAGCTCGCTGATCTCGCATTTTTCGTACAATATCCAGAGGATAAACAGGTTGGTTTCTTTCAATTAAGCACATGGCTGTTTCCATAGTGACCAATACACCAGTGCGACCGATTCCAGCACTGTAAAATGTAACAGAAAAACAGTCTATAAAATTAGGTTTTTGCAATGCACTGGATTCATATCCATATTAACACTAGGGTGCTAATTAGCCTTAGAAATTACAAGAAGAACTTAATAAAATAAGAACAAAGCTTATCTTTAAATCAACTTCAGTAATTCCTGCCGTTTATTACAAAGAAAAAAAACACTTGTATATAAATAAAACTAAAGCCTCGCTTAAAGTAAATGGATTTTTAAGAATCACAGAATCACAGAACGTTAGGGATTGGAAGGGACCTCAAAAGATCATCTAGTCCAATCCCCCTGCCGGAGCAGGAACACCTAGATGGGGTTGCATAGGAAGGCGTCCAGGCGGGTTTTGAATGTCTCCAGAGAAGGAGACTCCACAACCTCTCTGGGCAGCCTGTTCCAGTGCTCTGGAACTGTAACTCCTTACAAATCTAAATGTACCAGTTTGGTATTTTTGACTAAAAAAGGCAAGAGCTAATTGACTGTGATTTGACAGGCACTTGAACAGCAGAAAAAAACCCTGCAGTACCATTCAAAATGAGGTTACAACGGTGGTAGAGGATAAAAATGGAGAACAACTTACATTACAGATTATTACCTCTGTGATAATTATGTGACTAAGCCATTTCACCAAAAGGCTGCAGGAGAATGGGAGAGAAAAGAAACTCATCCTTTAGATAACACCAGCGCATCTGTCTTCAATAATAAATGCTGGTATTGCACAGTTTAACATTTTCATCTAATTCAAGGAATCTCCTGTCTTGCAGAAAAACTTTTCAAAGCAAATACTTATTCTAAGGCTAATTCTAATAATATTTATTCTAAGGCTGAAGCAAATCAAGAATCAGAATTTTAAAACACAAGTACCTGCAGTGAACAAGGACCGGCTCATTGTCTACTCTCTTTGGCCTCATACAGGTCACAAACTCCAAAAAGTCCATGGAGTCATCAGGAACACCATGATCAGGCCAAGCAACATACTGGAGATGGGTGATGGTGTGTTGTTGATCTGTCTAAAATACAGTAAGGTTTTCAAACATGTTCAGTGTTATGGCTCCTGTATTGATGTTTACAAAACATAAGTCATATTTTTCACTGTAAGTGTATTCTGCAGGTGCTGAAAGATGCATGTAACATAGAAAACGTTTGTAATTTTAAAATTCAGAAAAAAGTAAAAACATGTAATTCTTAAAGCGCATGCAAAAAGGCATAACATTTTCTAAATAAAGGAGGTACCAAGCTTAACTTCTGTGATCTAAATGGATTTTCTGTTTTTTAATTCACTGACTATTATACCTTGACATCAATCATTGCTGCTACAAGATGTAAAATGCTAAAAGACTTATGCATAATAGAACTATATAATAGTTTCGAACAGGATGGAAGAAACAGCTGAAAACTGCAGAAGAACTACTCGGAACAACATCAAAATAACAGGGTCTTAGGACTACACAATCACAGCTCAACAGGATGGTAACAAGACTACACATACACCATATAGCATGGAGGAACACTACGTTTGCGTAGTTCAGTGCTGTAAGGTGCATATCACCTGTTCATTACCTGCAGCATATCAGGTCTTCTCTTAAAAAAAGAGCTGAATGACACTTTTATTTCATTCTGCAATCTGAATCAACCTCTGCAGCTGCAGATCTATTCTATATAAGTATCTCTGTGTGTACTTAGAGATTCAGTTATAATATAAAGTTGCCTGTAACATTTCCTAACTCTGTTTTCTGTTAGAAAACAATATATATTTTTCATGTATATTCATTGTACATATACAAATTATTTCCATACAATCCAAATAAAATTTTTCATTATGGAAGCAATATAACTAGTTAAAAGATTCTGTTATATGAAAGGCTCTTTTTTCATTCAATTATACCTAAAAACCCCCAGTTTTACAGAACTTCTTTCAGTTTAGCTCTTTGCTAACTTTGATTATGAAATCACTCAATCATCTTTGCCTTCAGATTGGACTCAACTGCTGTTACAGATGTAACCAATCATTAGGGTGGGAAAGAAAAAAGCTAAGACACTTCTGAGCTCTGCTGCATCATGCAATCAGGATATCCCACTCATTGCAAACTGAGACAAGCCTTCACATTGTTCCTTTATTTCTTCCACACGTTTAGCAACAGCTAAACTGTTAGCGGCATTTTATCGATGTCCATTACTAGACACCCTACTGAAATGAAACTCTGCTTTATCACTGTATTACTCCACAAAAGCCAGCCTCTCCCTAGTGGTCCATGCAAGAATGTTTTCATGATGCTAGTGTCTTTAAGAGCTTTTTTGCTCTTTCTCTGAAGTGCACAACTACTGAAATATATGACCTGTTTTGAATGCCTTCTACTGCTTGCTTTCCTCTTCCACTGGAGGAAGTGATTCCACTCCCAGGGAGCAGGCTAGTAAAATACAGAAGACAGAATTACTACTGCCTATGTACCAAGTAGAGTCCTAGGAAAAGTGTTTATTCCAGTCAAAGTAATTGCAGAAATTTACAACTGCCTCCAGGGATATGAGGATAAACAACACAGCTCATACTTTGCTTCTTGAAGGAAGAGCCCGAATCACAATTAAAAGGTCTAACATAAGGCCCAAGTGGGCAATGTAATCAAACATTAATGATTAAGCTCACTGCAATAAAAATTGCATTGAGATCTATCATCCAGGTCATCAAAAGTCCCCACAGTGACCAGGATCTCTGCAAGAAAAAGCATCAGTTTTGCTGTCATTATGTAGTTGAACTTGATCTAATGATTACACTTTAAAATTTTCTGAAATGCTGCAGATTGAAAAATACAAAAATATGACAAGAAAATGTCATTAAAAACTCCTCTTTTGCAAATCTGCATGCACTTACTCAGAACCTCTTCAAAAGGAAAATGATATAACAGCAATTACACGTAGCAGTTTGAGCTGCTTCCCTTACAGACATATGAACTAGTGCACTCAGGTGAGACAAAGACTTGATCCATTTGAAAATTATCCACGAGTGAGTATCCATTCACCTTCCATTTGCATCAAGAACCTCAAGCCATGCATCATGGATATGTGCCAGCGGCACACCTGAGAACCACTGACAGTGATCTGTAGCATCAAAAGCCATTTTACAGGCTCAGAAACAAGGCAAGAGTGAACTTCATTTTTACTTATGAGTATTTCAGGCTTAAATATAGAGAGATGTATTTTTTTTTAAATAGTTCATCGATGTCAAGCAATTGATTTTGCATTTCACCTTTTCACTTAATGTCCTTTTTAGTTTAGGTTATAACATAAACTTCAATTTAGAAAAAAAAAGAAAGAAAACTCTTTATACCATTTAGAACTACATTAACCTTGAAATGGTCCTTTTATCTTCTAAGCAGGAAAAGATATGCTCTTTGCCGGTGGGCTTCACAAATATACCTTGAACCCTGAAACTCAGTGATCGTGGTTAAGGCCCAGTTTCTGAAGAGTAGATACTTAGGCAGTGGTTAATTCTTTGAACCACTGTTCCCACCTCACTATGCTTCTGTACACCCCTGCCATAACCCCTTTAATCTGCTTCTGCTCTTCAGCTCTTTACTATTCAAAACCCACTCATTTTCTTCTACTGTGAATATTTGACAAAGCAGAACATGTTCAGGGTAGACACTTTTCAGAGAAGCCTTTTAAATGCCTCTGCAGTGTGACAGGTTTGTTCAAGACATTTATGACATGGTCAAATTTATACAGATTTCTTT